>NC_092333.1:132207500-132505000 GCF_046630445.1 Rutidosis leptorrhynchoides | reverse complement strand
ATAATTCTAAGAGATAAATGTTATACATATAAATGTTGATGTAGATATGCTGTGAGTTTTCAAAGTACTGATTGCTAATTTCCGGTAATTGATATGGCAGTTCTCGTTACAAGATGCAGATGAATATATGATAGAGTTTCAATGAATAAATATAATGATTTATCAGAGAGATTTAAGCCAAGAAGCAACAAGGTTGCTGGTACGTCTGCTGATAATATGGTGGAATATAAAAGGTTTCCTGGTAACAATAAAAGAGCACACATATATTTCAAAGTTGTAATAAGGTTGTTTCGAACGAAAAGTCGAAGGTGACTTGCTGGAGCTGTGACAAAATTGGCTAATTTGGAAAGGGATTGCAAAGTTATTTTTGCTAATAAATGTCAAAGGATCTGACGCGGCTACGTGTTAAACTTTTACTCAGTTGCCGTGAGTCTCTGAGGTGCATAACTATATGCATAAATCTTTCCTTCTGTAGATGAAGTGTTGTTGGTTCATCCTCTCGATTGAGGTGTTTTCAAGAATCATGAAAGGTTTGAACGCAGATTGTAATCGTCGAGATACAAACGAGGTTTAAAATGAAATCAAGTGGCACACTTGAAGAATTGTTTAGTTTCATATATTATAATCAATATTTTAATTCGTTTTAATTGTCCAATGTTATTTGTCCACAGTCGATAGTCCACAGTTGACAGTCCAATAATTCATATATAATTTAATTTATAATATTCGAATTAATTAATACGTGTCGTGACCCGTATTCGTCTCAGACTCGATCACAACTCAAACTATATATATTATTGTAGAATCAACCTCAACCCTGTATAGCTAACTCCCGCATTACTGCATATAGAGTGTCTATGGTTATTCCAAATAATATATATAGATGGGTCGATATGATATGTCAAAACCTTGTATACGTGTTCCGATATTTAAAGTGCTTAAAATAAATACAGAAATTAAATGACGATAAATAAAATTGGTAGAATATAAATTGCGATAAATAAACTGCGATAAATAAATTGCGATAAAATAAAATGTAATACGGAAATAACAGTTAGCTAGGAACAGTTAGCTAGGATCTTGTCAGCGTGGTTTCTTAATAAAATTTCATATTGTTAATTAGTCTGTTTCTAATCAATTTTTATTGTGTCCATTATTTCTTCATTATGCCACTTGTTGGATTCTGATAGATCAAAATCCAAATATGAAATTGAATTTGAATGAAAATAGTTATTCTTTGGTGAACGGATACGTATATCTGTAGATGTAAGTAGGATAGTAAATGACTGTTGAATTAGATTCGAAGAATGTACAGTATAACTTATTAATGTGAAATCTAAATATTCCTCGGGTATTACCTACCCGTTAAAATATTTTCACCATTAACAGTTTGTACAATAAAACTTTTAATTACAATCTTTATGAAAACATATATACATATATTTTCTTCGGACGTAATCATGGGTTTAATGAGTCAATGTGATATTAAACTCATCAGATTTACGGCTAGGACTAGAGTACATAATCTCTAAAACATTAGAGATTACATAATTGCCATGAAGGACGAAGATAGTTTATGTAGAACGATTCGTAGAACGATGATTATGCTTGAGGTATAGATTGTGAGGTTGAGACGTGTAATGATGTTGTTGTTATTGGTACTAGTTTATGCTGCTGGTGCTGCTGATGGTGGTACTGTTGCTGTCGGTGCTACAAGTGTTATTGGTGTTGAGGTTGGTGATGATGTTGGTGTAGTAAGTATAGCTTGTAGGTCACACACCATTCTTGTCAGGGTTTCTATCCTACCCTCTATCATTTCTATCCATCCACTCATCTGATTCGATAGATCTTAATTATCAATTCGAAGTTCCCTAACTTCTTCTAATATTCCCCTTCGATTGGTATTCGGAAGTAGAGGTTGAATATTTTCTGAGATTGCAGTAATGCGACCTTCGAGGTGGAAAATTTTGGCAAGAAGGGTGAAAACAGTGTTGCGCATAGGTTCTCCGGTGAGTACATCATTTTCTCCGATGTTAGGAGGTAAGTTTGGTTCGTGGTAGGGCTCGCCTTCTTCATTTCTCCATCGAGTGAGTAAGTCTCGGACCCACCCCCATCTCCTCCAGAAGGAAAAATAACTAAATGGTTGAGGCTCTTCTGGTTCATTGACTTCGGAGTCTGTTTCAATATACATCTCGAAATCGCTTCCGGAACTAATGGAATCCAAGCTAGGTGTAGGATCCATCGCTCACGATCAGTTAAGGGGTTTTGATATGAAATGATTTTCGAATATCGAATGATATTCTAATTATATATAGAATATCTATACATACTTCCAAAGATCTCGTGAATTACGGAGAAAATTAAGGAAACGTGTCAGATAAAGTTTACAGTGACAGATACGATAAGATATGGATTAGTAGATATGCTAAGATATGAATTTTATCTATACACTATTCATGCAGTCAATGCAGTAAAATGTGTCTAGACTAAGAATGATAAGCATGTAATTTCCTAAGGATAATAAACAGATGATTTTCGACAAAAATGATAAGCAAAACTTTTGACATGTAGACACGGTCGAAGTCCAGACTTACTAATGCATCCTAATGACTATCAGTTAGACACACTAATGCAAGACCTGGTTCACTAAGACCACCGCTCTGATACCAACTGTGAAACAGTTGGGGACAACCACCGTCCCACTCAGTGCCTTCCCAGCTAACCGCCTGGTGACCACTAAGTGTACCTCAGATACTGATTTTAGGGCCTGCCTCTCGGCTACTGCCAACCCTCGTAAGGGATCGCAAGGAGTAAGAGCCAATGCTTCGTCACAGGTAACACTGTGAGAACCTCCTTTACGACTAACCCGCTACACATGGACGGCGTTATACCAGCTCTGATGCCAACTGTGAAGACCCTAACCTAATCCATCCAGACGAAGTCCATATCAATTATAAACGATTCACAACAGTTGACTACATCGCGAGGTACTTGACCTCTATATGATACATTTTACAAACATTGCATTCATTTTTGAAAAGACAATCTTTCATTACATCGAAAGTTGAAAACATGCATACCATTTCGTAATATATCTTACTATAACTGACTTAATAATAATCTTGATGAACTCAACGACTCGAATGCAACGTCTTTAGAAGTATGTCATGAATGACTCCAAGTAATAACTCTAAAATGAGCAAATGCACAGCGGAAGATTTCTTTCGTACCTGAGAATAAACATGCTTTAAAGTGTCAACCAAAAGGTTGGTGAGTTCATTAGTTTAACATAAATAATCATTTCATAATTTTAATAGACCACAAGATTTCATATTTCCATTTCTCGTAAACATACGTCCCATGCATAGAGACAAAAATATCATTCATATGGATTGAACACCTAGTAACCGACATTCACAATATGCATATTAGAATATCCCCATCATTCCGGGATCCTCCTTCGGACATGATATAAATTTCGAAGTACTAAAGCATCCGGTACTTTGGATGGGGCTTGTTGGGCCCGATAGATCTATCTTTAGAGTTCGCGTCAATTAGGGTGACTGTTCCCTAATTCTTAGATTACCAGACTTAATAAAAAGGGGCATATTTGATTTCGATCATTCAACCATATAATGTAGTTTCAATTACTTGTGTCTATTTCGTAAAACAGTTATAAAAACAGCGCATGTATTCTCAGTCCCAAAAATATATATTGCAAAAGCATTTAAAAAGGGATTAATGAAACTCTCGCATATAAATATTGTAAAACAATAAATAAAGCATTTGCATGTATTCTCAGCCCAAAAACGTAATGAGTAAAAAGGGAACAAATGAACTCACGCATATAAATATTGTAAAATAGTTAATAAAGCATTTGCATGTATTCTCAGCCCAAAAATTTATATAAAAAGGGAATAATGAAACTCACCGTACTGTATTTTGTAGTAAAAATACATATGACTATATTGAACAATGCAGGGTTGGCCTCGGATTCACGAACCTATATCATTTGTGTATATATTAATACACATAATTGTAATTGAATAAATTTATATATCTAACTTATTAATTATATCATTTTTATAATAATAATATATTTATGTTTCATATATTCCTTTTATATAAAAAAATTTGTTATGTTATATGTATTAAACATAATTATTTATATATTTCATTTTGTACCTAATACTATTAATATAATTAGGTTGTGTATCTTAAATATATCTGTATTTATAACCTTAAATTTTATACTTATAATCTTAATCATGTCTTATAATTATACTTACCAATTTACTAATGTTTCATTAATCAATATTAAACTATTTATTTATTTGATACATAATTCTCGTCTATAGTTGTAATATATTTTGTACTTTAATATATACAAAATTTATATGTAATTAATATTTACACCTTAAAGTTATACTAGTCGGTATATATTATAAGTAGATTCATAGTATTACTCAGTATTAGTGTTTAAACTTTATGAGTTTTCTATACAACTATATATATATATTTATGTTACATGTGGCTGTATATTTTTAATCATCGTAAACCTTAATCTATAAGCTAACTTGTAATATTATTACGTATTATGTTGTAAATTTTAAATACTAATCATATCTCTACAGTTTTTCTTTCCTAAATAATAATACTAATAATAATAATGGTAATATAGTAATTTACATTAATGAAGTTAATGATACCAATAATAATAACTAATACAGTGACCATAATTAATAATATAACAACATTAATAACAATTAATAGTAATAATAACAAAAATAATAATAATAATAATAATAATAATAATAATAATAATAATAATAATAATAATAATAATAATAATAATAATAATAATAATAATAATAATAATAATAATAATAATAATAATAAAGGTAACAATGATAAAAATAAAAATAAAAAGACTACCTCAATCAAATGAGTTCCAAAAAGAATTAACAGTCCAAGCCTGAAATTGAACCTGAGACCTCTCGCTCACCATAACACCCATTAACCATCTGAGCTGCTGCTCCTTATCTAATTTATAACCCAGCCTTATTTATTTAAACTATATATATTTTCTGTTTTATTTTCACCTTCTTCTCCAAACAGCAAAACTATCAGAGGTAGTTTAAAATCCAAAACAACAACTTATAGTTTTGTTTTAATTCCAATTTGAAATCGAAACAATCAGTGATTGATTAAGAAAAAGAAAAAGAAGAAAAAAAATATATAAAAACAAGAACAAAAAAACTGCTGTCGCTGCTGTATGGAGAAAAAAAAATAAACTTTGATTTCTAAGCGTTTTTAGATCATGGTTTCTTCACGAATTATTTTCCAAATCACTTCTATAATACTATGAAATCATCAATTTAACTAGAGGTATCAACACAAACTCAAATTTCACGAAGAACGATTCGGTTGACTTTTTAAAGTATAACTTTGACTACGAAATTAAACCTCTATTTGAGAAATTTGATCATGTAATTTTGCAGACAGTTTGGTGTAAGGATTCCTAACACAACTACAATTTTAGATTTTGAAAATTAATATGAAATCGAGCTTTTGATATTTGAAGTACAAGATAGAATAAACGAGCCATATAAATTTTTTGGTAATAAAAATACCTGATTAATTGTTGCTGTAATCGTATATATATATTTGATACAGAAGTGAGTAATCGAATAATCTTTCCAATGATATGAAGAAATCGTTGTTTTATGGCAAAAAAATCAAGTCGACAGGGTCCTGGTTAAAAGAAAAAAAAAAACAAAAAAAAAAAATGGGATTGTGATAGGTAAGAGATGTGGGTTCAAAAAGAGAAAAAAATACGCATAAGATGACATATATATCTGTAAATAATTTTTATTATATTTAAAAATTTCTGTATTGATATATACATGTATTTATCTTTATCTGTTTAATATACTGAATTTATATACATAAGTATCTGGTATGTATATACGTATATGTATCTGATATTAAGTATATATGTAATATACTTGTATTTATAAATATATATATATATATACCTATATATAAAATTTATATATTTTTAACTGTATTATATATATATATATATATATATATATATATATATATATATATATATATATATATATATATATATATCCATATTTATTTATTTAACGGTGTTATATCTATATATATAATTTATTTCATATATGTATATGTATGTGTATATATATATATATATATATATATATATATATCTGTGTATCAACATACTTGTTTATATCTATGTATTTAAATATCTGCTTCTTAATTTTAATATCTAATTCTAAATTCTTAATAAGTCACTAATACAAATATATTAATACTATTTATACTACTGATAATAATATTGTTAATAATAATAATACTATTGATAAAGAGATTAATAATAATAATGATGTTAACAATGATACAATAATATTAGTAATTAAATTAACTCAAATGTATAGGTCTTAATAATATTATTAATATTGAATGTAATGATGTAACAACTATACTTGTAATTTAATATCTCACAATTTATAAATTTTATCCTAGTTACTAATTATATAATAACTTATATTTAATATTTAATATTTATAGTTTACAATCCATATAATATTATTTATGTCTAGAATTCATATATATATATATATATATATATATATATATATATATATATATATATATATATTAAAAACTTGTTTATTCTGTATTTTATTTTCATATTATTAATTCCAATTGATTGGAATGCATTTTATTAGTTCATAATAATATCTATGTATACTTGTATTCATATTTATCTTATACATTTATTTACAACCGATTGTTCGTGAATCGTCGGGAGTAGTCAAAGGGTAAATGATTATATAAACAAATTTCAAAATTTTTGAAACATCAACATTACAGACTTTGCTTATCTTATCGAAATCAAATAAGATTCAAGTTTAAATTTGGTCAAAAATTCCCGGGTCATCACATGTTACATCGTATAATATATTACATAATAACTTTATTGAATTTTTTTTATTATATAGACTTCATAATCATATATATATATATATATATATATATATATATATATATATATATATATATATATATATATATATATATATATATATATATATATATATTATATATATATATATATTTTATTTTAAATTATAATTAATTATTATATATATTCAAGATACTTAATTTATATATATATATAATTACATCATAAGGTATAATATCCTATATTACTTTATTTTACATAATTAATTCAAATAACAAAATTTTGTAATATTACAAGTTACCATTATATATATATGATTATATTTTTAAATATATACATTTCTATTTACAAATAAACGATCGTGAATCCTCGGGAATGGTCGAAGGTCAATTGAATGTACGAAAATAGTTCAAAAACTTTGAGACGCAACATAACGAATTTTGCTTATCATGTCGAACCATATAAAGATTAAGTTTAAATTTGGTCGGAAATTTTCGGGTCGTCACAGATTAGTTTTCAAACAAGTTTAGAATCATCCAAACTAGGTTCTAGTTGTTATTAACTATGATCTTTTATATAGATAGCTATAATCATATGAATTGAACAAGAGTTTTGGTAAGACTAATACCTTGATTTAAGAAAGGGAAGTAGCTGAATATGAAGAGGATTTCTAGAGCTTGAAAGACTCCTTGAAAGGGTGCTTAAAGATAACCAAACTTGGAAGCAAAACTTGAATCAAAGTAAGTGTTCTTGATCGCTTCTTATATGATGATTATAGATTGTTTTTGAAGTTAAAAGATGAAGAAAATGCTTGGGGATGATCAAGTATGAAGATGGGAGTATTTTGAGAGAAAATTTGGAGAGTATGGATGAGAAAATGAAATGGAAAATGGGTGTATTCATAAAAACGTTTTTAACGTATATATATACAACTTATGTTGTCTTTTTTTTTTTGACTAATATCTAGTATAATTTAAATTGATGATGTCATGCATGACATAATAAGATTGATGATGTCATACATGACATAATACATCAAACATGCAAATTACTAAATAATTTATGTTGTCCTTTTTTGACTAATATCTAGTATAAGTTAAATTGATGATGTCATGCATGACATAATAAGATTGATGATGTCATGCATGACATAATACATCAATCATTCAAATTACTATTGGTATATGTGAATAGTAAATACTTCAAGAAGTTGCGTATAATACGTGTATAAATATCGTATAAGTATGACTAGAATTCTTGAGAAAAATGAACGGAAATACGAGTATAGCTATCTTTCATATGTATATGTATATTATAAAGTGTACTCAATACTTTTAAATATGTATTTATAATCATGATACATAATATATAAATATATATAACTTAATTACGTTGTTTAAATAGTACACAATTATTAAAAGAAAATTCTTAAGTTAATAGTTTCAAAATGTATATTTATAATACTTTGTTAAGATGACAAATAAGATAATTAATTCTTATATTTATAAGTTGAATATATATATATATATATATATATATATATATATATATATACACACGCATTCATAATTTTTATGGAATTGATAAATGTATAAAAATATCTTTTAATTCAATCGTTTGGCATTATCTTTTAACTCCGTAGTTAAATTTATCAATTAAATATTCAAACCAATAAGTTTAATGTGCGGTATCATACATTTAATACTTTGTTAACGTTTTCAAATTATCATATATATTTATGTATATGTATCTATTTACATATAATTGTTCACGAATCGTCGAGAACAATCGAAGGGTAATTGAATATATGAAAGTAGTTAAAAAATTTTGAGATTCAACTTGACAGACTTTGCTTATCTTGTCGGAAATATTAAATCATATCGAGAATTTGGTTCAAAATAAGTCGAAATTTTCCGGGTCGTCACAACTTAGAAGGTGAGTCACACTATGATATGATTGTATAAACTGGTGTAATAAAATCTATATTATAGGACACATAATTTTTTGGTCATATTATCATAGGACACTTGAGTCATTTATTTGATACAGATGTTCATAATAATAGGACGCTCGGGTATTTAAAGTCCTAATTATCATAGGACCCTTAAATTATGGTTGCATAAAAATGGACTTATTAGGACATTATCTTGTTGGCATCTCATAATAAGTGACCAACAAGATAATAAGGTTATAACAATACAACGCTTGGGTATTTAAGGTATTAATCATCATAGGACCCTTAATATGTGATTGCATAAAAACCGACTTCTTAGGACATTATCTTGTTGGTGTCACATAATAAGTGACCAACAAGATATAAGGTCATAAGACTAAGACGCTTGGGTATTTAAGGTCATAATTATCATAGGACCCTTAAATTGTGGTTGCATAAAAATTGACTTATTAGGACATTATCTTGTTGGTGTCTCAAAATGAATGACCAACAAGATATAAGGTCATAACAATCCGACGCTTGGGTAATTAAGCTCTTAATTATCACAGGACCCTTAAATTTTGGTTGCCTAAAAATGGACTTATTAGGACGTTATCTTGTTGGTGTCTCATAATGAGTGACCAACAATATATAAAGTCATAACAATAGGACGCTTGGGTATCTAAAGTCGTAACTATCATAGGACACTTAAATTGTGGTTGTGAAAAAAGGACGTATTAGGAAATTATCTTGTTGGTGTCTCATAATGAGTGACTAACAAGATAATAAGGTCATAAAAATAGGACGCTAGGGTATTTGAGGTCTAAATTATCATGAAACCCTTAAATTGTGGTTGCGAACAAATGGAGTTATTATGACATTATCGTGTTGGTGTCTCATAATGAGTGACCAACAAGATAATAAGGTCATAAAAATAGAACGCTTTTGTATTTAAGGTCCTAATTAGCATAGGACCCTTAAATTGTGGTTGCGAAAATATGCACTTATGACATTTACTATTTAAGTCGTATTATTTCACTTTTGTTAAAAAAAACGATTCAACTATTATATAATTGAACTTCCATTCAATATTCAAAAGCATTGATAGTCTAGTGGTTTATGTGTGATCTTTTCAACTGATTTACCTTGGTTCAAATCCCTTTTTTGTCATTTTTGTTTCAAAATTTAAAAATGTGTGTATAACAGATCGGACTTTCAGCTGGGAACCGTGGTTGGGTCATATTTAATAAATTCATTTTTTATTTGTTTGACCCAAACAACATGGCCCAAAAACATGATCGTCGATCAATAGTTAAAGGATTGTTATCTTTTTTTTATTTACTCAGTACTTTTCAAACCTAGCTAACTCAAGTCGCAAACCGTGGCTGCTCATTTGTCGTACTCTTCAAACAACACGAATCCAATGCCAGGAAGAAAATATTGTGATTGTGGGTATGGAGTATATGATGGAATTGCATGGACTCAAGCAACCCCAGGAAGAATATTCGTCGTGTGCCCAATATCTGTAAGTGCTCAATTTGCCCTAATTTTAAGTTTTTAATTTTTTTCCCCAATTGATTGTTTCTTTTGCAGAATAAACAAAGAAAGTGTAAATTTTTTATGTTTCTTGATGACGAGCTTCCAAATCCATATTACAAAGATCTGCTATACAAAATGCATCTGGAAACTAAGAAATTGGACCCTCAAATTCATGATGTTGAAGATTCGAAACTCACAGAAGAATTAGCTATTTTAAAGACAAAGCTGAAAGTTTATGATAAGTTGTTTTTAGCTATGATAGCACTTGTGGATGTCTTATGTGTTTTAGTTGCTATTTTGATAGTTAGATGAATGTATGTAACTGTTCTTGCTATTTTGGTGTGATGTTATGAATGATGTTAGTTAATGATGTTTCATTCATAATGAAATTGTTTTGCCTTCAAATTATGTGTTTAATAACTACCATAACTTTTATCCTAAAGTGTTTAATAACTACAGAATGTTTGGACTGCGCGATGCCGCGGTTTTTTTGGATGATGGTTATTACAAATTCAGTTTGTATAAAGTCACTTCTTAACTCGTATTTGGTATACAAAAATGTGAAAGGCTCATTGTTAGACTCTTCCATTCAAAGCGAGCCTCAAATTGTGTTTTGTTAAGCTATTTAGGAAAATGGTAGTGTACGATTTAGTATTAAAGTCAGCGTAATACTACAAAATACCCTCAACAGTAGTCAAGGTACAAAATATGCCTAATTACTATTTAACCCAGCAAAACACGACATTGTTCTACCACATACATACAAATTACAACAACTAAACACAAACACATGGTTCTTAGTTTATATCATAAAGTTAAACATCTGAATTGTTTGAATCATCTTCATTGTTGTAAACATGAAGGAGATAGAAAGCATGCTCATTGATTACGTAACTGAACAAACATTGATCATCGGCTTTTAGTCCATTATCTTCTCAAAACTGTGGAAATCCAGTTGACACACACAAGTTAGGCTTCTTCTTCCCAATCTCCTCACACAAAAGCCATCTCCATCGATCTCCATTCTGGTTAAAGCAATTGACGCGTTTGCCACTTTCAAGGCCAGGTAGTACAATAACTTCCTCCGGAAGACGCTAAACAAAATGTATTACATTACATTACATGTATAAATAAAAGAGTATGAAAATAGTTGTAGTGTGAATAAATATATATTAACAAAAAGCATCTAAAAATAATAAACACAGTTAACAATACATACTAAATAAAATAAGAGAACACTTAATTAATAAATAATAAGTTGAGATAAGTAACGTACCCAAACTTTGCCACCGCAAATTTTGTGAGTAAAAACATGAAAAGGATGATGATGATCTGGCTGCACAGGAATCTCTCCAAGATTAGGTGGCTGACCAACAAGGACATCGTTCATCTGGTTATCGCCTTCATCATTCACTTCTTCATCTGAACTGTCATCAATCTCAATGATCTGAACTTTGCTTGGACCACACTCATTAGGTTGAACATGATTGTTTAAACATGGTTTTTGCCATTCAACAGCTTCATCAATATGATTCAGCATCCCATACAATAAATGACCTTTCTCACTACCATGTTGATTATAAAGCACAAGCTGTAGATTAAGATCATCGATTGCATAAAAAATCATACAATCACATGGATACATTTGAAGCTCCTTAACCATCGATTCCCAATCTGACCATATAAGACACTCATCTTCATCCACAAGTATGCCACATTTTTTTTATACCATCCTTAAAAATGAATGGTAATCTGATCTTTGGGCCGTGACCTCCCACGAAATGCTCTTACCCATACTTCTGGCAGTGTCTATATAAAATAATATTTAAATTAATGAAATTGAATGAAATTGAAAAATTCTTAAGTTAATAATAATAAATGTAATTTAAAATTGTGGTATTATTGAAGAAACACCATACCATTATTGCATCAGTAGGATTGGCGAAAAAACTCACGAACGAAGGGAATCGCCTGTATGGTTGTGTGTCAAAGACTGTACTCTGAATTTTAGTCATAGGACCACTTTGTTTGGAAGGGTTGAAAAAATTCCTTGGAGCCATATCTGGACCATAGATGACCAAATCATAATTTCCTTTATCCATGGCAGTGAAACAAAGGATATCACCCTTTTTAAACTTAAGATCTGTGATGATCTTACTCCACCCTGTGCTTAGCCACAATTGTCGATCCTCATTGCATCAAAAACCAACTTCAGAAGCATAACCCTGCAGAGTGTGTATCCAAACGTTATGCCTAGGCTTCATGAGCTCATAATAATATCTAAACCAATGATATGGCAGTTGCTGTCATAAACAAAACAAAACAATATGATTATAAATCTTATATTTATAAGCTTGATGAGAATATAAGTTTAAGACTATTACTACTATTGATGAAAAACCCATACCACTTCATTATTTTCATCTGCCTCGAGTATTATATGGATGAACGAAGGAGGAAGCGCCTGATCCATACTTAAGTACATGATGAATCTGTGCTATCTGAAAAGCTAAAAACAATATATATCAAATGTTATGATATTGATCCATGCATGTACTTAGAAATGTCCATGTATAAAGAGTGTGGATGGATTAAATACTCAACAAAAATGACTATTTCAAAAACATATTAACCTAATTAGTTTGTACACACTATAAAATGCTAAATCTTACTAATGTATTCTCAGAATCTATTTATATACTTAAACTAACGTCTGTAACTCAAGAACTCAGAATCTATTTATATACTTAAATTAATTTCTATTGACAGCAGTTAATCTATTTATGCATATACTTTGAGACTGAATACATGCAAGATCAGTTCTATTTAAAAAAACTTAATGTCCAAAATAACTACAAATAGTCGATTTCACCAAAATATGTATTCTTTTTAAAACTGTTCATGTAAAAACCTTAAACATGGAATCTAATCAACAATATAAACAAGTATATAAACCTATTCACACAATCATAACACGATCAAAAAAATAATTAATTTTATGAAGGAAAATTTTCTTCAAGATTATATAAAACCCTAACATGTTACTGAAGTGTCTGGTAACTAGAGGATGAAGAGATCGTTTGAAAATGAAGAGATCGATTGAAAATGAAAAAGTGGGAAATATTTTGCCTGAGACCCTTTTCACATCAGTCATCTGTACACACTCTCCCATATTAATTTACACTTTACCACCTCATACTATTAATTAGGGAGTAGTATTATGTACTCGATCAGTATTATTTTAGGTATTTTAATTTTAATGAATGATGTTAGTTAATGATTTAATTAATGATATTTCATTCATAATGAAAGTGTTTTGGCTTCAAATTATGTGTTCAATTGTTGACAACAAGATGTAAGTGGGTCATGTGACGACTCGGAAATTTTTGACCAAATTTAAACTTGATCTTTATATGTTTCCGACACGTTAAGCAAAGTCTGTAATGTTGAAGTCTCAAAAATTTTGGAACTATATTCATGTAAGCAATTACCCTTTGACTAGTTCTGACGATTCACGAATATTTGTGTGTAAATGAAAAATGTAAGTATATATGAAGTCTAAACGTAAGTAATATTATATATATTGTAATTCATAAATATGAAATATTATATAAAATACGATATTATTAATATATTGTCGTATGTCACAAGTTGAATAAAATTGTTATATTAATATCATCACTTTTATTATTATTACGAACATTTGTATCACTAATATTATTATTTCTAATATATATATATATATATATATATATATATATATATATATATATATATATATATGAAAATTAAATACATGTAACTTATTATATCCTTTATATTAATTGTATTATTATTATTAGATATTATTATTACCATTATCCTTATGAATTATTATGATTATTATTATAAACTATTATTAATATTATAGTTAATAGAAAATAACATAATTTGTAATTAATATCATTAATCTAATACGAAAATAGAATGCATGTAATTTGTTATATCTTTTATATCACTTGTATTATTAGATATTATTATTATTATTAAGAATTATTAATTAATATTATTATTACTAACTAATACCTTTTATTATTAATAACATTTTTATTATTATCATTAATATTTATTATAATTATTATTATTATTAAGATAATTATTATTAATAGTATTATTATTATGTTAGTATTATTAATAATAATCAACATTATTATTATATATTATTAATAGAATTATTTTTATTAAAATTTGTTTTATATCTAAAAATCAAGAATAAATCAGTAAATTCATAACAACTTGTTCAATCAATTATATGTTTCGTTCTTACTGTATTTAATTGGATTCCAATATCTAATTCCAAGTACAAATCACGACTTTTATCACCATAACATCCAAAAGCAGTTGAATGTCCTGATCAACTTTTTATTTGTATTTTTTATCTTCTTCTTCTGATTAATTGATTCTGTCGAGTGCTTCTGTTATAAGACAACTAATTCAACACATGATGCTCGATATTCTATTGATTACACCTGCAACTAATATTCATTCTTGTGGATTGGATTTAATCAAAACCATTATCATACAACAACATCACCATTGTGTAACCAAGAACTACAATAACCATCGGTTTTTCTACTCTTTCAATGCTACTTGAAATCCACTAAACCATCACCTAAACCCACTTGACCACTTGGCTTATTGTTTTTCTGTTTCTAAAATGAACACCACCGAGAAACAACCCAAAACAACAACAAAACAACTACATGTTTCTGATTAAGATCGAACCAGAGGTTCTGTCATGTTGAAACCATAAACCGCCACCTTCGAACAACATATATTTTTTGTTGTTTTTGAACTACCAATTTCACCACCACCTTTACCATGCCATAAGTGCAACAACAACTTCATCATCATCTAAATACCAACTCACGACTACCACCACAACCACCTTAACAAACCAAACCGAGCACCACTTGTTTCCCAGCTGCAAACCAAAGTGTAACCCACTTATATCTTGTTCGAATGCAGCAACTCACCCAACAACCATATTTTTTTTCTGCACTCATCTTTATTATTGATTTCTTGCTGCTGTAAATAAACTCAAGACCATCGATAACTGTCTTCTTTTTTCATCGAAACCCACCACTATTTGAAACTACCATTGTGTACTGCAACATGCTGCTGATATGGGTATATATATATATATATATATATATATATATATATATATATATATATATATATATATATATATATATATATATATATATATATATATATATATATATATATATATATATATATATATATATATATATATATATTTGAAACGCCACCTTACAACCACTATAAACCACCATCATTTTCCTATATCTTCTTTGATCTCTTCACTCTCTATATATATCACACACTCTCTGTAGTGACCCGAACTTTTCCATGTTTATATATTAAATGAAATTGTTATTTACATGATTAAGTGTTTCCAACATGTTAAGCAATCAAACTTGTTAAGACTTGATTAATTGAAATAGGTTTCATATAGACAATTGACCACCCAAGTAGACCGGTGATTCACGAACGATAAAACTTGTAAAAACTATATGATAACATATATATGGATATATATATATATATATATATATATATATATATATATAGTTAACATAATATCATGATATGTAAGTATCTCATTAGGTATTTTAACAATGAGTTATATACATAAAAATGAGACTATTGAATTAAGAAACTCGAAAATGATATATATAACGATTATCGTTATAACAACGTCTTACTAAGTACATATGGATCATATTAAGATATTGATACACTTTGTTAAACATAATAAATGATAAGTAAATATATCATTAAGTGTATTAACAATGAACTACATATGTAAAAACAAGACTACTAACTTAAGGATTTCGAAACGAGACATATATGTAATGATTATCGTTGTAACAACATTTAACTGTATATATATCATACTAAGATATATTAATATATCATAATATCATGATAATGTAATAATTTAACATCTCTTTATATATAATAAACAATGGGTTAACAACATTTAACAAGATCGTTAACCTAAAGGTTTCAAAACAACACTTACATGTAACGACTAACGATGACTTAATGACTCAGTTAAAATGTATATACATGTAGTGTTTTAATATGTATTCATACACTTTTGAAAGACTTCAAGACACTTATCAAAGTACTTCTACTTAACAAAAATTCTTACAATTACATCCTCATTCATTTTCATCAACAATTCTACTCGTATGCACTCGTATTTGTATTCGTACAATACACAGCTTCTAAATGTATTTACTATTGGTATATACACTCCAATGATCAGCTTTTAGCAGACCATGTGAGTCACCTAACCATGTGGGAACCATCATTTAACATCTAGTATGAAATATCTCACAAAATAACAAACTAATGGAGCCTATATGACTCATGCATATTCACGTGAATGAAGGTGTCCACAAACACTTTCATTTTGCAACTTACATGCATCAAACTACTCTCTCTCAAGTGTTCTTCCATTGTTCTAAGTGTTCTTCATCATCTTCATCAAAATCTAGCTCAATCTAGTTCATAAATTCATACACAAACCAAGTTATAAAACAACTACTCAAGAACACACCAACAACACTTCCAAGTTTGCTAGCTTACTTCCAATCTTGCAAATCTAATTTGAGTGATCATACACTCTCAAGAAATATTTCTTATTTATAGTAAGATATCTTTCTAATACAAGGTAATGCTCATATTCAAACTTTGATTCAATTTCTATAACATTAACAATCTTATTTCGAGTGGAAATCTTACTTGAACTTGTTTTCGTGTCATAATTCTACTTCAAGCACTTTCAAGCCATCCAAGGATCCTTTGAAGCTAGATCTATTTTTATCATTTATAGTAGGTTTATCCACACAACCTAAGGTAGTAATGATGTTCATAACATCATTCAATTCATATATATAAAACTACCTTATTCAAAGGTTTAAACTTGTAATCACTAGAACATAGTTTAGTTAATTCTAAACTTGTTAGCAAAAAAAAGTTAATCCTTCTAACTTGACTTTTAAAATCAACTAGACACATGTTATATATCTATATGATATGCTAACTTAATGATTTAAAACCTGAAAACACGAAAAACACCGTAAAATCTGATATACGCCGTCGTAGTAACACCGCGGGCTGTTTTGGGTTAGTTAATTAAAAACTATGATAAACTTTGATTTAAAAGTTGTTCTTCTGAGAAAATTATTTTTATTATGAACATGAAACTATATCCAAAAATCATGGTTAAACTCAAAGTGGAAGTATGTTTTCCAAAATGGTCATCTAGAAGTCGTTCTTTCGATTGAAATGACTACCTTTACAAAAACGACTTGTAATCTGTATTTCTGACTATAAACTTATACTTTTTTTGTTTAGATTCATAAACTTAAGTTCAATGTTAAACCATAGCAACTTGAATCACTCAAAACGGATTTAAAACGAAGAAGTTATGGGTAAAACAAGATTGGATATTTTTACTTGTTGTAGCTACGTAAAAATTGGTAACAAATCTATATTAATCATATCCTAGCTAACTTATATTGTATAATATATATATTCTAATATATTATGTAATCTTGGGATACCATAGACACGTATGCAAATGTTTTGACATATCATATCGACCCATCTATATATATTATTTGGAACAACCATAGACACTCTATATGCAGTAATGTTGGAGTTAGCTATACAGGGTTGAAGTTGATTCCAAAAATATATATACTTTGAGTTGTGCCTGAGATGTGTATACAATGGGTCGTGGATTGATTCAAGATAATATATATCGATTTATTTCTGTACATCTAACTGTGGACAACTAGTTGTTGGTTACTAACGAGGACAGCTGACTTAATAAATTTAAAACGGTAAAACGTATTAAAAATGTTGTAAATATATTTTGAACATACTTTGATATATATGTACATATTTGTTATAGGTTCGTGAATCGACCAGTTGCCATGTCTTACTTCCCGACGAAGTAAAAATCTGTGAAAGTGAGTTATAGTCCCTCTTTTAAAATCTAATATTTTGGGATGAGAATACATGCAGTTTTATAAATGTTTTACGAAATCGACACAAGTAATTGAAACTACATTATATGGGTGAATGATCGAAGCCGAACATGCCCCTTTTGCTTGGTAACCTAAGAATTAGTAAACCGATCTACTAATTGACGCGAATCCTAAAGATAGATCTATTGGGCCTAACGAACCCCATCCAAAGTACCGGATGCTTTAGTACTTCGAATTCATTTTTATCATGTCTGAAGGATTTCCCGGAATGATAGGGGATATTATTATATGCATCTTGTTAATGTTGGTTACCAGGTGTTTACCATATGAATGATTTTTATCTCTATGTATGGGATGTATATTGAAATATGAAATCTTGTGGTCGATTATTACGATTTGATAAATATATAGGTTAAACCAATAACTTACCAACATTTTTGTTGACGTTTAAAGCATGTTTATTCTCAGGTGATTATTAAGAGCTTCCGCTATTGCATGCTAATATATGGACAAGATTTGGTGTCAGCATGCTTGTATTATATTGTTTAAAACTGCATTCGAGTTTTACTTTGTTGTAACATATTAATATTGTAAACCAATATGTATTGGTAGTGTGTAAGTGTGATATTTTAAGATTATCATTTCTAGATAATCTAGGTGGTGACTCTTTAACCTTGTCGATAAAAAAAATGTTATGGTTTGTTTAAAAGAACGAATGCAGTCTTTGAAAAACGTCTCGTATAGAGGTCAAAACCTCGCAACGAAATCAATTAATATGTGTAACGACCCAACTTCGTTTTACCAAAAACACGCCTAAAAAAAAAATTTCTGGGACAGAACATCTGGACGGCGTCCAGCTCTGAAGGATTAGACGGCGTCCAAGCCCTTGGGATGGCGTCCAAATGAACTAAAAATTCCTGATTAGTTTTTCAAATTCACGCGAGCGGAAAACCCGCTTCCCGACACTTTTAAACGAAACAACTTTCACAACACATCATATTAAGTAAAACTAAGATATTTCCACAATGAAAATAAGTTTTACAACACCGGGCCCATAATGACCCGTTTTACAAATAATGTAGCAATTTCGACCCATTTATCTCTTTAGACGGATTAGGACTCTACAACCCAACCCGATACCAAAAGCACAATCCCGGGGACTACCAAATCCCCAATAAACGTTCAATATCAAAAAGCTAACCCATCGAGCCCAAGCGCTACTATGCATCTAGTTTAACAAACTAGCTAGCTTCAAACCACAATACTTGAAAAAAAAAAAGGTAAACAACGAGAGGGGTAAGCTAACGCTTAGTGAGTGCAATAATTATATATATACATATATAATCTACTTACGTGCACACACTTACACAATTTCCTCATACACGCTAGCATCTTAATTAGCATACCATTGCAAAGTATAACGCTAAATCTCCGATAATACAAGCTAGCACAACAATAGCATATAACACGAGAAATACAATATGCTACACTACAACACATAAAACATTGATGTTCACAACATCCATTTGTATTCAAGTCCCAAGGCTAGCCCAACGAATGGTATCGTCAACATCGAACTTAATTCCCATTCATCTTAATAAATGTGGTATCGTCAACATCAAACTTAAACCCACATATGAGGTATCGTCAACATCGAACTTAAACCCTCATCATACAAACGTCACTACAATAGTGGTATGGCTTCGTCAACATCGAACTTTAAATCCATACATGAGGTATCGTCAACATCGAACTTAAACCCTCATCAATACGAACAAACAATATACTCTAGGATATGGTATCGTCAACATCGAACTTTATCCCATACCCCATAAGCAAATAAATCATATACATACATATATAATTATTCCATTCACCTTGGAATGCCCGCATAAGTCAGGTATAACATGCTCTCCGTCCTCAAATCCGAGCAAGTAACCACCTATATCACACATAGGCACAATATACACATAAATAGCCATTCTCTAAAAGAGAATCCGACACAAACATCCCTTAACCGAGGGATTACACCTTGCTCGCCAAAACCCGCCCATTTAACACCTAATGGACGCAAACCAACTACCACTTTGGGTGGTAATTTAAACCCACTCAACAAAGTACAATTTAACCCAAAATTACACTTGACACCAACTAAATTTTTACTTAGGTAGTAATCATTTCAAACGTCATTTACACCAAAAATATAACACATGCAATATCGACCCATATTGCTTTTGACTATCTTTGACTTATGTTAAAATATCACTTTAATCCAAAATTACTTCTCGCGAGTAATTACATCCAAAAACATCATTTAACACCTAACAAAATCGTTTAACATTCATTTAATCCAAAATTAGTGTCATCGTCAATTTTGACCCAAATCAAAGTCAACCCATTTGACATAAGTCTCAAAACGCCCAAAATCACTAACGACTAGTGATTCTACTTCCAAAACACCAATTAACACTTAAATCAAGTATTTACATACTTGATTCACCAAAACTTAACTCGAATCTTAGTTTGACACTAAATCAAAGTCAACACCCATTTTTGACCATCTAACATGTCTTATGAACATCTATACACTAACACATTTATAAACTAGTGATTTACACCCAAAACCATGACCAAAATCATCATCAAACCCTAACTCACCAATAACGGGTCAAAACCCATCTACTAACCACAACAAACCCATTTCACAACCATTAAAGGGTTTCTAACAAAATCAAGCTCAAACCCTAGTTTGAATATCAAAATCAAATAATGAAAATCGGAGTTAGAACTTACCAACACTACCAAAACGTAGCCGTTAACGAGATGAACAACTTTAAAACTCGGGATCGGTCAAGATTCCTTCTTCTACTTCCCCAAAGTGAGCTTTCTCTCACTAACACTCTATCTCTCTCTCTCTCTAAAATGAATGGGAGTGTTTTGTGTGGGTGAGAATGAGCTCCAAATGAGTTCTAGATCAGTTTTGATGATCCCAAATTGACCCCAAGTTAAAAGACCAAAGTACCCCTTTTAATTTGAGAAAAATACAGTTGCTGGCCCGTCAGGCCTCTTGGACGGCATCCAAAAAGGTTGGACAGCGTCCCAATGAACTACGTCTGAAACTGAAACTTGTTTTGGTCATAACTTTCAAACCGTAACTCCATTTTCGACGAATCAAATATCGTTGGAAACGTAATGAGATTTACTATCCAATGGTAAGGTTTTAGAACATCAACTCCAAATTTATTTTGGATCCAAATATA
Organism: Rutidosis leptorrhynchoides; assembly: GCF_046630445.1. NCBI lineage: Eukaryota > Viridiplantae > Streptophyta > Magnoliopsida > Asterales > Asteraceae > Rutidosis > Rutidosis leptorrhynchoides. Next base: position 132,483,196 of record NC_092333.1, on the reverse strand, counting down.
CGCTTACATACCTCGTATTTCGAATGATGTTCGAAATAACGCGTAACTGAAAAGCGGGTGTTACAACTCTCCCCCACTTACATTGGATCACTTCCTCGTGATCCGCACCAACACTAGTAGTAAGCACCTCTCCCTCGAACATTTTCGCTTCCAACACGGAGTCACACACGTATTAATCACGCCTCCGAATTCTCACTTCGTGCTCTAATGCATTATATTACAACGATATCAGAAAATCAACCCTCGAGTCAAAACAACTGCAACCGTTTGCTCCTACGCCGTGTATCCAAACTCGTACCATACACTTCACAATTGTCTTAAAAGTAGAGCAATTCACCGACAACCATCGTCGTCGTTCCTTTCAATCCTGCGAAACACAACCAAGCCCGACATCCATAACATCTTTCGTGAATTCTAAGATCTCACCACACGCTAATAGTCACTAGCGTGCACTACCGTAAAAAGCGATATCTCATACGCTCACGTACAGAATTTCCATTTATGAAAATACGAAAAACACTACATATCCCTTCAAGTTCTCTCAGCTACAACTCGCCACAAGCTACATCCGTAACCATATCACTCAATCAATCGATCCACACACGACCATCCGTCACTGGATTAATCCAGGACAACAATAATACACCATGTGCTGAGCAAAACATCAACACTCGACTCAGGGTTCCTCCTCAAAACCCTACCACACAACCACACAAGACGGCTTCCTAGTACTAGCATAGGACTAATCGTATACTAGAATCCCATCAATGTCGAATTATCATCACGACATTTATGCAATTCGCCACACGACTCACAGAATATTTACCAACGCCGGGTGAACCTTCCTACCTAGACCGTCCATTAAGGATGGTCTCGACATTTTAATGCCATTACGGGTTACATCACTAGGGTACACACTCTCGCAAACAAACAACATCCGCGTGTCTCTACGGGAGACAGTCAGAACCGACACTCTCCGCCTCACAATCGTCCATAAAGTGGAATGATCCACTGACAATTTCTAAGATCACTTTTCCCGACAGGGAAAATACAGCATTCGCCACGATATCGAACTCGTTCCCATCCAATAATCCTATCCGGGTTTCATGACAACCCAGATTTTTCACTACGAGAGCACCCGCAATGACAACTTCCTTTTCTCACTTCCGTGGTCTCCAACTGCATACTTGGTCTCATACCGCCCTTTGGTACCACACGACCACCTTACGTAAGAAATCTTACACCACGCTCGATTCTATCATCATAATCTCTACACATATCATTTCAGAATCGTAACTCACAATCGTATATGCACGATCTCGAGTCACCATCACCAGCCCGTCACTCTTCCTCGTTAGGAAATCTGAATTCCTGCTGAGGCCTAGCACGGTACACCCCGACATTTCACTATACAAACATCACCGAAGCTTCCTCGGGCGGCAGTAAAAACTCCCCCACTATGGATTCAGCTCCATATTCTCACCGCCAAGCTGATAACATCCCGCGAAATTGTCTTTCCACGGAACATATGACCATTCTCATTGTTGGTCACATACTCCACATTACTCCAAATTCACTTCAGGCTCTCAGAGCCGATATCCACATTCACTTGGAATGTCGTACACGCGATGACATCACACCTTCATACTACAATTCACAGTCAACTGCCTGAATCGTTCGCAAAGCGAACTCCACCAAAGTCCCACATACGCCTCTAAGCCTAGGCATATGCCACTACGCTTAATCAGTCGTGTATCTCAGTCGAGATCACCTAACCTTCCACTCAACGAACCCTTATCAACAATGGCTCACTCTCATGATGAAGAGTGACCAATCCGACACGATAATTGCGTCGACCGCAATATCAACAATTCATCGAAATCTTCGGCCTAACCGAAGATTAAGAATATCACCGGCTCACAGGTCATCTTTACACATCCATCACTTAAGAGCAACAAGATTCACTCATCCGTCACTCCATAAGAAGTATTCATCACAATGCTCTTAAACTTCGACTTTCGCAACCGTCGAATTACTATCACCTGTCGATCACTATTATAATCTCCGATGCTTCCAAGGGTATTTCATGGGCACCCTAAGCACAAAGTGATCACACCACTACCGGAGTTGAACATTACACTAGCAGGTATAAAAAGGCACCTGACGCAGTGTCATGCAGATTCTCACCATAATCAATCGAATTTTAGAAAATCGATCTTTAGGTTCCATACACCCATCTCTCTATAATAATGACCCGAAGTCATACTTACCCGACAACCTTATGGTTTATTGTCTTATCGAAAGTCCCAAGCGATCACACGTTACCCGCAATTTCCACAAGGCCAAACGATATGGCCTAATGAGGCCCTTCATCTAACACTAAGGAGATGCTCGGGAACACCAAGTCTTACACCCTTCTACATCTCGATAAAACCATTACTACAAGGGATATTCCATTATGAATGTTACCTCATAAGCCACAACACACTAACACAATCATCGTTATACAGGTCTCACTCCCATGAGTTTAACGACCCGAAGACTCCTCGATTCGCTAATTCCAAGGCGACTCACAACTAGAATCCTAACACGATTCTCTAACCACACACTCTACCGAGTGTAACTCAAAACTACAATCATTAGACTTGTCGCATTCCATTAAGGAATTCAAGTCCTCGTCGCACACACGCAAGCATAAATCGGTCATCCTAGTTACGATGGGTAACTAAAACCAATAACAATCTCAACAGTGCACCCACTACTTAGGGTGACTAAGCACGCAACAAACTCGTGAGTTGGCTCGCTCACTTAACTAACCGAATCCATCGTACACTTCCCGACTCACAAGAACCTGATGTGATAACAAGCACATCACTCGAGACTACTATATCCTAGGAACCAATAAAAGATTCCTAATTTGTCCCGTTCTACCCCAACCATGCCACATTTCCTCCGTTCGGTACTTGTCATGTCATGCTTAGTGTCACGATACACTTTCGTAATAATGGTGACCGGTCACTATTACAAATGCGTACCTTACCATTTCCACATGGTCACGCAAAGTACTTTACCCGGACTGACGCAACATTCACACAAAATAACACGCGATAACTCCTAGTACCCGAATGACCAAAGTCCTTACCGTGAACTTGATCACTCAAAACCGCCATACATACGAATCTCCCCAATAGATTCATCCCTAGGATACCGCACAAAGATACCTGTATATATACACCAATATACAATATAGTAATAAACGTACACAAGTACACCGCAACAACAAGTCAACCTACAACCTAGGTGACTATCACTAAAATAACGTCCAAGTTCGCCTACTTACATTAGGCACTAGCTATCTAAGGCACTAATTTACTCACGAAATAAGGCCCCACATAATCACACTTTGGACAAACAGAAGTCCTAGTTAGTCACCTACTCTAAGGCACTAACAAATCTCAATCCGACCCGTATTCTACAAGTCCCGCAAATAATACGTAACTGTCAATAAGTCTAAGACTAGGCACCTATTCCAAGGTCACCTAATTCCCTTAGACTATGCTCTGATACCACTTGTAACGACCCAACTTCGTTTTATCAAAAACACGCCTAAAAAAAAATTCTGGGACAGAACATCTGGACGGCGTCCAGCTCTGAAGGACTGGACGGCGTCCAAGCCCTTTGGACGGCGTCCAAATGAATTAAAAATTCCTGATCAGTTTTTCAAATTCAAGCGAGCGGAAAACCCGCTTCCCGACACTTTTAAACGAAACAACTTTCACAACACATCATATTAAGTAAAACTAAGAGATTTCCACAATGAAAATAAGTTTTACAACACCGGGCCCACAATGACCCGTTTTACAAATAATGTAGTGATTTCGACCCATTTATCTCTTTAGACGGATTAGAACTCTACAACCCAACCCAATACCAAGAACACAATCCCGGGGACTACCAAATCCCCAATCCACGTTCAATATCCAAAAGCTACCCCATCGAGCCCAAGCACTACTATGCATCTAGTTTAACAAACTAGTTAGCTTCAAACCACAATACCTGAAAAAAAGGTAAACAACGAGAGGGGTAAGCTAACGCTTAGTGAGTGCAATAATTATATATATATATATATATATATATATATATATATATATATATATATATATATATATATATATATATAATCTACTTACTTGCACACACTTACACAATTTCCTCATACACGCTAGCATCTTAATTAGCATACCATTGCAAAGTATAACGCTAAATCTCCGATAATACAAGCTAGCACAACAATAGCATATAACACGAGAAATACAATATGCTATACTAGAACACATAAAACATTGATGTTCACAACATCCATTTGTATTCAAGTCCCAAAGCTAGCCCAACGAATGGTATCGTCAACATCGAACTTAATTCCCATTCGTCTTAATAAATGTGGTATCGTCAACATCGAACTTAAACCCACATATGAGGTATCGTCAACATCGAACTTAAACCCTCATCATACAAACGTCACTACAATAGTAGTATGGCTTCGTCAACATCGAACTTTAAATCCATATATGAGGTATCGTCAACATCGAACTTAAACCCTCATCAATACGAACAAACAATATACTCTAGGATATGGTATCGTCAATATCGAACCTTAACCCATACCCCATAAGCAAATAAATCATATACATACATATATAATTATTCCATTCACCTTGGAATGCCCGCATAAGTCAGGTATAACATGATCTCCGTCCTCAAATCCTAGCAAGTAACCACCTATATCACACATAGGCACAATATACACATAAATAGCCATTCTCTAAAAGAGAATCCGACACAAACATCCCTTAACCGAGGGATTACACCTTGCTCGCCAAAACTCACCCATTTAACACCTAATGGACACAAACCAACTACCACTTCGGGTGGTAATTTAAACCCACTCAACAAAGTACAATTTAACCCAAAATTACACTTGACACCAATTTGACCAACCTAGGTCTTAACACTAAATTACTACATAGGTAGTAATCATTTCAAACGTCATTTACACCAAAAACATAACACGTGCAATATCGACCCATATTACTTTTGACTACCTTTGACTTATGTTAAAATATCACTTTAACCCAAAATTACTTCTCGCGAGTAATTACATCCAAAAACATCATTTAACACCTAACAAAATCGTTTAACATTCATTTAATCCAAAATTCATGTCATCTTCAATTTTGACCCAAATCAAAGTCAACCCATTTGACATAAGTCTCAAAACGCCCAAAATCACTAACGACTAGTGATTCTACTTTTAAAACACCAATTAACACTTAAATCAAGTATTTACATACTTGATTCACCAAAACTTAACTCGAATCTTAGTTTGACACTAAATCAAAGTCAACACCCATTTTTGACCATCTAACATGTTCTTATGAACATCTATACACTAACACTTTTATAAACTAATGATTTACACCCAAAACCATGACCAAAATCGTCATCAAACCCTAACCCACCAATAACGGGTCAAAACCCATCTACTAACCATAACAAACCCATTTCACAACCATTAAAGGGTTTCTAACAAAATCAAGCTCAAACCCTAGTTTGAATATCAAAATCAAATAATGAAAATTGGAGTTAGAACTTACCAACACTACCAAAACGTAGTCGTTAACGAGATGAACAACTTTAAAACTCAGGCTCGGTCAAGATTCCTTCTTCTACTTCCTCAAAGTGATCTTTCTCTCACTAACACTCTATATCTCTCTCTAAAATGAATGGGAGTGTTTTGTGTGGGTGAGAATGAGCTCCAAATGAGTTTTAGATCAGTTTTGATGATCCCAAACCGACCCCAAGTGAAAAACCAAAGTACCCCTTTTAATTTAAGAAAAATACAGCTGCTGGCCCGTCAGGCCTCTTGGACGGCGTCCAAAAAGGTTGGACGGCGTCCCAATGAACTGCATCTGAAACTGAAACTTGTTTTGGTCATAACTTTCAAACTGTAACTCCGTTTTTGACGAATCAAATATCGTTGGAAACGTAATGAGATTTACTATCCAATGGTAAGGTTTTAGAATATCAACTCCAACTTTATTTGGGATTCAAATATACGCTTACATGTCTCGTATTTCGAATAACGTTCGAAATAACGCGTAACTAAAAAACGGGTGTTACAATATGGAACGTTTATAATCAATATGAACGGGACATTTCACTCTCTCTTCGTTTTTTGTTTTGTTCCAACAACCTTTGTTTGATATTTGGTTTATTCCTGATGCAAACTCGCCACCATCTTCCACGAACACCTAACACCAACAAGAACCTGCAAACACTAATATTTGTACTCGATTACTACAACTATATCATCTCTGATAAAAAAACGTAATAAACCTTAGCTGTTATCGTTAATCCGCTCCTGTTGTTCGACGCAAAGAAGCTAGAGAAGATTGCAATTGATTGAGATTCGTAAGCTTACATATTGAAGGGAAAGAAGTGAACCACATATTTGTATGGAGTTGTTAATCTAATAATACATATAGTATATTACAAAAATTACGAAACCCTTTATCAATTTATGCAAGTGGGATTTAAAGATAGATGAATGGTTGACCAGTGGTGATGTAATGATATCGATTGATTATTTTGTTTTTTAAAAACCGAAGCCCCACCAACATAATCATCCATCTGTTGTTTTTAAACCCACGAATTATGCAGCTCAATCTACTTGTAAACTTCTTCGTAGGCTGCCCGTTTTTCTAGTATAGACCAAATTGAAACTGGGCCAAGAACCTAAATTACTCTTGTTGGGCCGTGAATCTTTTCTTTTCCTTTGATCCGAGATATTTGATGATAAATGGTGATACTTAATGGGATTGCAGCGAATATGATGACAGGGTGATAACGAGATGTTATGATAAGATCATGATGATCATGATTAAAATGAGGAGAGAAAGATGATAATCGTAATGATATCGATGAAGATGGTTACGGGATGGAGTGATGATAAGGATAATATAAGATCGATGATTATGATCCTAGTATTATGGTTATGATATAAGGATGACGTGATGTCGATGATGATGACGTTATTATGATGATGATGAGATGATATGCAGAATGATGATGTTGATGATGAATTTATTATGAAGATGCTAAACAGTTACGTACATATTAAATATTATTCACACAAATATTACCAGATTAGAGTGATGGTTCGACGATTTGGGCGTGTGTTTGTTAAACGAGAGGTTGCGAGTTCGAATCCGGGCAGTGGCGTTTTGTTTTTTAAAAGCTTGTCTTCAAAGGTTGAACTTTGTTATTTTATTACCATTATTATTATTGTTATTATTATTAGTTATCATTTATTATTATTATTATTATTATTATTATTATTATTATTATTATTATTATTATTATTATTATTATTATTATTATTATTATTATTATTATTATTATTATTATTATTATTATTATCATGATTATAATTACAATTATGATTATTATTATTATTATGACTAATATTATTATCATTACTAGTAATATCATTTTTATGGATATTATTATTATTATTATTATTATTATTATCACATCATTATTAGTAATATAAGTATTATTATTATTATTAATATTATCATTATTAGGGATATAATCATTATTATTATTATTAGGAAAATTATTTTTTTTATTTATTAAAAGTAACATTAATATTTAAAATTATCATTTTTATTATTATTATTAAAGTTAGTATTATTATTAAAAATATCATTTTTATTAAGTTTATCATTGTTATTAGAATTATCATTATTATTATTATCATTGTTTTAGTAATATTATAATAAACAAATGGTATTTATATAACAATATATTTTTACATATATCCTAACTATATTAATATTACATATTGATTTAAATAAAATGTTATTATTATAAAATAATAACTAAGTTATATATAATAGATAAATACCTTTTAATATAATCATATATATAAAATTATCTAAAATATATAAAATAGGCATAATTAAACTATTTATTAATATAACATACAAATTATAAAGTATATTAATATTAATATATAAAACTTGTTTAATTGTTATTATATGTGTTAATATATAAATAAATGATATAGGTTCGTGAATCCGAGGCCAACCCTACATTTGATCAATGACGTCATATGTATTTTTACTACAAAATACAGTATAGTGAGTTTCATTTGCTCCCTTTTTAAATGCTTTTGCAATATATATTTTTGGGACTGAGAATACATGCGCTTTTATAACAGTTTTACGAAATAGACACAAGTAATTGAAACTACATTATATGGTTGAATGATCGAAGCCGAATATGCCCCTTTTTGCTTGGTAACCTAAGAATTAGTAAACTGATCTACTAATTGACGCGAATCCTAAAGATAGATCTATTGGGCCTAACGAACCTCATCCGTTGGAGCGAATGCTTTAGTACTTCGATGTTGTTTTATATCATGTTCGATGGATGTTCCGGAATGATAGGGGATATTCTTATATGCATCTAGTTAATGTCGGTTACCAGGTGTTCAATCCATATGAATGATTATTTTTGTCTCTATGCATGATACGTATTTTTATGAGAAATGGAAATGAAAATCTTGTGGTCTATTAAAATGATGAAAATGATCGATTATGTTAAACTAATGAACTCACCAATCTTTTGGTTGACACTTTAAAGCATGTTTATTCTCAGGTATGAAAGAAATCTTCCGCTGTGCATTTGCTCACTTTAGAGATATTACTTGGAGTCATTCATGTCATATTCCAAAAGACGTTGCATTCGAGTCGTTGAGTTCATCAAGATTATTACTAAGTCAATTATAGTTGGATATATTATGAAATGGTATGCATACCGTCAACTTTTGATGTAAAGAAAGTTTGTCTTTTAAAAACGAATGCAATGTTTGTAAAATGTATCATATAGAGGTCAAATACCTCGCGATGTAACCAAATGTAATGTATTCGTCCAGATAGATTAGGGCGTGTCCTTTCAGTTGGTATCAGAGCAGTGGTCTTAGCGAACCAGGTCTTGCATTAGTGTGTCTAACTAGTAGTTGTTAGGATGCATTAATGAGTCTGGACTTCGACCGTGTCTGCATGTCAAAAGTTTTGCTTATCATTTCGTGTCGAAAATTATTTGCTTATCATCCTTAAAGACTAGACACGTCTTACTGCCTCTATTGTATAGACAGTGTATAGATAAATTCATATCTTAGCGTATCTGTTATTGTTACCGTTGCCTGACTGCTTCCGTAGATTCCTCCGTAACTTATGGGAATTTAGTATTATATATGCATATGTAAATTATGTATTGTAGGGTACTAATCTACATCCTATAATCTATTTCTTATCAAAAATCCTTTATCTGATCGTACGAGATGAATCCCTCAACCAGTTCGAGTCCCTCGGATTCTGATGAGCTATTCCGATAGTCGTTCCGACAGCTATTCCGACATGGATGTTCATCTAAGCTCCGAAAGCAGTATCACCGGAATGGATAAACCAATCAACCATCATCTATTCTGGATGAATTTGGGTTGAGTTTGTAGTCGACTTAATCAATGGAAACCAGAAGAAGACGATCCTTTCCATCGACCAAATACAACTCTTGGCGAAGAACCTGAAGCACTTACCGGCGAACCCATTCGAAACACCATTTTCACACTTATTTCCAGAGTAGCTCGACACGATTATATTCTATCCACAATTCTAAACCTTATTCATCCGCTTGTTCCAACCGACAATCATCCCGGAATAATAGAAGAAGTCAACGAACTTCGCGCTCGAGTAATCAATTTGGAGAATATGGTGCAAAATTTACCAGCTTCAGCAACATCACCGGCACCAACAGTACCATCAACAATCCATGCCTCGATGTCTCATTCTATACCTTTAGTATAATCATCGTTCTACGTATCGCTCTACATCATTTATCTTCATTCGACATGGCGATTATGTAATCTCTAATATTTTAGAGATTATATAATTTTGTTCTAACGATCAATCAAATGAGTTTAATATCATATTGACTCATTAAATTCATGATTACATCTGAAGAAAATATATATGTATATATGTTTTCATAAAGATTGTAATTAAAAATTCTTTTGTACGAACTATTAATGGCGTAAACATTTTAACGGGTAGGTAATACCCGAGGAATATTTAAATTTCACATTAATAAGTTACACTGTACATTCTTTGAATTTGATTCAACAGTCATTTACTATCCTACTTATATCCACAGATATACGAATCCGTTCACCGCAGAATAACCATTTTCATTCAATTTCACATTCGGATTTTGACCTATCAGAATCTAACAAGGGGCATAATGAAGAAAACATTGGACAAAATAAAATTTGTTGGAAACAGACAATTTAACTATGAGGAATTTTGTTAAGAATCCACGCTAACAAAATCCTAGCTAACTGTTCCTAGCTAACTGTTAATTCCGTATTACATTTTATTTATCGCAATTTATTTATCGTAATTTAATTATCGCAATTTATTTATCGCAATTTAAATTCTCGCAATTTCATTTATCGTCATTTAATTTTTGTTATTTATTTTACGCACTTTAAATGTCGGGACACGTATACAATGTTTTGACATATCATATCGACGCATCTATATATATTATTTGGAATAACCATAGACACTCTATATGCTGTAATGTTCGAGTTCGCTATACAGGGTTGAGGTTGATTCTACAATAATATATATACTTTGAGTTGTGATCGAGTCTGAGACATGTACACGGGTCACGATACATATTAATTAATTGGAATATTATATATTAACCTATATATGAATTATTGGACTGTTAACTGTGGACTATCGACTGTGGACTAATAACATTGGAAAATTAAAATATTGATTATAACATATGAAACTAAACATTTCTTCAAGTTTGCCACTTGATCTCATCTTAAACCTCATTTGTATCTTGACGATTACAATCTGCGTTCACACCTTTCATAATTCTTGAAAACACCTTAATCGAGAGGATGAACCAACCGTACTTCATCTATGGAAGAAAAGATTGATGCATATAGTTACGCACCTGAAAATACTCGGAACTTGAGTAAATGTTTAACACGTATCTGTGCTAGCTCCTGTGGCATTGTTATTACCGAAAATAACATTGCAATTCTTTTTCAAATTAGCAAATTTTGTCACAGCTCCAGCAAGTCAACTTCGATTTTTTGTTCGAAACAACCTTATTATAACCTTGATATATATGCGTGCTCTTTTATTGTTAACGGAGAACCTTTTATATTCCACCATATTACCATTAGCGTTTAATTATCTAAAAACACAACTCTCTTAAAACTGCCTCGGATTGATAACCGATAATTCATGTGTGGTAGCATTAAATGCAGAGGAAATAGAAAAATTGTAGATGGTCTAAATGGCCAAAAGTTTGATGATAAAGAAGATAGAGTTTGGAACGCTCGATAGAAAATTTGGTACTGAAAAAAAAATAGATTGAGCAAACCATAAAGGAGACCAAGTCCAAATACAAAGACCATGCCATATATTCAAAGAATCCAGGTAATTCTGGATCTGATGAAACCTTCAACGAATATCTTGCTCCGTACTCATGTTAAAATCTTGCGGAAAAATCTTTCTTCATCAACCATCGAACTTAGAAATTCCAAAATATCATCATAAATATCTTTGATATTTCTGAAGATATTTTCATAAATATTCTCGTCTGAAATTATATACCTCTTCGTGCTACCTGTAATATATTATATTGGAAATTTCTGTAAAATCTAAGTATAAACTATGAATGAATTCTGAAGTAGTGTTGGGAACTAAAGCATGAGTTAGTATAATATAATGACACTTGATCAACGTGATTATATTACAGTAAGTCATGCTGAGTTTCTAATGAGACGTGATGATTCACAGATCATAACATCATCATGTGCCATGTTACATAATTCTTTCATTCTGCTTAACTTCTAAACATATCAAGAAAGTATGTTCTTGATAGTTCTATTCTCAGGTAATTTAACAAATCAAGATCGTGCCATTACGATTTCCTTCCTAGAACATTAGTCATGTTCATTCAAAAATTCATATCTACGAACTCTGGACCATTATTTGCTTGACTTAAAGTCAGGAAGAGAAATCAAAAGTATGGAACTCCAAAATATAAAGGAAACGAAGAGGGTGGATTTATAGTGAAATACCAGACAGAGCAATCGAGACAGATTATCACATTTAACCAAAATATCATAATTTTCTTAATTACCAAAGAACCAAATCTTATTTCAAAGATTTTCTCTAAATCCCTTGAACTCCGGAAATTAACCATATCTACGTCAAAGGATATAATGAAACATTATTTTCTCATTTCACTCTTTTGTGATAGCTTCACTTATACTCTTCGCGTAATCGGATTGTTTTATCCATATCACTCAAGGATGATAATACTTTAATTTCTAGCTCGTATGCGTCATGAAAACATACTTATTATCAGCCATGACCATCCCAATCAAATTTCGGAACGAAATTTCTTTAACGGGTAGGTACTGTGACGACCCGGAAATTTTTGACCAAATTTAAACTTGATCTTTATATGTTTCTGACACGTTAAGCAAAGTGTGTAATGTTGAAGTCTCAAAAATTTTGGAACTATATTCATGTAAGCAATTACCCTTTGACTAGTTCTGATGATTCACGAACATTTGTGTGTAAATAAAAAATGTAAGTATATATGAAGTCTAAACGTAAGTAATATTATATATATTGTAATTCATAAATATGAAATATTATATAAAATACGATATAATTAATAAATTGTCGTATGTCACAAGTTGAATAAAATTGTTATATTAATATCATCACTTTTATTATTATTACTAACATTTGTATCACTAATATTATTATTTCTAATATATATATATATATATATATATATATATATATATATACATATATATATATATATATACACACACATATATATATATATACATATATACATATATATATATGTATACATATATACATATATATATATGTATATATATATATATATATATATATGAAAATTAAATACATGTAACTTATTATATCCTTTATATTAATTGTATTATTATTATTAGATATTATTATTACCATTATCCTTATGAATTATTATGATTATTATTATAAAATATTATTAATATTATAGTTAATAGAAAATAACATAATTTGTAATTAATATCATTAATCTAATACGAAAATAGAATACATGTAATTTGTTATATGTTTTATATCACTTGTATTATTAGATATTATTATTATTATTATTAAGAATTATTAATTAATATTATTATTAGGAACTAATACCTTTTATTATTAATAACATTTTTATTATTATCATTAATATTTATTATAATTATTATTATTATTAAGATAATTATTATTAATAGTATTATTATTATGTTAGTATTATTAATAATAATCAGCATTATTATTATTATATATTATTAATAGAATTATTTTTATTAAAACTTGTTTTATATCTAAAAATCAAGAATAAATCAGTAAATTCATAACAACTTGTTCAATCAATTATATGTTTCGTTCTTACTGTATTTAATTGGATTCCAATATCTAATTCCAAGTACAAATCACGACTTTTATCACCATAACATCCAAAAGCAGTTGAATGTCCTGATCAACTTTTTATTTGTATTTTTTATCTTCTTCTTCTGATTAATTAATTCTGTCGAGTGCTTCTGTTATAAGACAACTAATTCAACCCATGATGCTCGATATTCTATTGATTACACCTGCAACTAATATTCATTCTTGTGGATTGGATTTAATCATAACCATTATCATACAACAACATCACCATTGTGTAACCAAGAACCACAATAACCATCGGTTTTTCTACTCTTTTAATGCTACTCGAAATCCACTAAACCATCACCTAAACCCACTTGACCACTTAGCTTATTATTTTTCTGTTTCTAAAATGAACACCACCGAGAAACAACCCGAAACAACCCAAAACAACAACAAAACAACTACATGTTTCTGATTAAGATCGAACCTTACCGCTGTCATGTTGAAACCATAAACCGCCACCTTCGAACAACATATATTTTTTTGTTGTTTTTGAACTACCAATTTCACCACCAACTTTACCACGCCATAAGTGCAACAACAACTTCATCATCATCTAAATACCAACTCACGACTACCACCACAACCACCTTAACAAACCAAACCTAGCACCACTTGTTTCCCAGCTGCAAACCAAAGTGTAACCCACTTATATCTTGTTCGAATGCAGCAACTCACCAAACAACCATATTTTTTTCCTGCACTCATCTTTATTATTGATTTCTTGCTGCTGTAAATAAACTCAAGACCATCGATCACTGTCTTCTTTTTTCATCGAAACCCACCACTATTTGAAACTACCATTGTGTACTGCAACCTGCTGCTGCTACGGGTATATATGTATATATATATATATATATATATATATATATATATATATATATATATATATATATATATATATATATATATATATATATATATATATATATATGTGTGTGTGTGTGTGTGTGTGTGTGTGTGTATATATATATATATATATATATGTATATATATATATGTATATATATATGTATATATATATATTTTGTTGAAACGCCACCTTACAACCACTATAAACCACCATCATTTTCCTCTATCTTCTTTGATCTCTTCACTCTCTGTATATATATCACACTCTCTCTCTTAGTTTTCTGTTTTGTTCCAACAACCGTTGTTTGATATTTGGTTTATTCCTGATGCAAACTCGCCACCATCTTCCACGAACACCTAACACCAACAAGAACCTGCAAACACTAATATTTGTACTCGATTACTACAACTATATCATCTCTGATAAAAAAATGTAATAAACCTTAGCTGTTATCGTTAATCCCCTCCTGTTGTTCGACGCAAAGAAGCTAGAGAAGATTGCAATTAATTGAGATTCGTAAGCTTACATATTGAAGGGAAAGAAGTGAACCACATATTTTTATGGAGTTGTTAATCTGATAATACATATAGTATATTACAAAAATTACGAAACCCTTTATCAATTTATGCAAGTGGGATTTAAAGATAGATGAATGGCTGACCAGTGGTGATGTAATGATATCGATTGATTATTTTTTTTTTAAAAAACCGAAGCCCCACCAACATAATCATCCATCTGTTGTTTTTAAACCCACGAATTATGCAACTCAATCAACTTGTAAACTTCTTCTTAGGCTGCCCATTTTTCTAGTATGGACCAAATTGAAACTGGGCCAAGAACCTAAATTATGCTTGTTGGGCCGTGAATCTTTTCTTTTCCTTTGAGCCGAGATATTTGATGATAAATGGTGATACTTAATGGGATTGCAGCGGATATGATGACAGGGTGATAACGAGATGTTATGATAAGATCATGATTAAAATGAGGAGAGAAAGATGATAATCGTAATGATATCGATGAAGATGGTTACGGGATGGGGTGATGATAAGGATAATATAAGATCGATGATTATGATCCTAGTATTATGGTTATGATATAAGGATGACGTGATGTCGATGATGATGACGTTATTATGATGATGATGAGATGATATGCAGAATGATGATGTTGATGATGAATTTATTATGAAGATGCTAAACAGTTACATACATATTAAATATTATTCACGCAAATATTACCAGATTAGAGTGATGGTTCGAAGGTTTGGGCGTTTGTTTGTTAAACGAGAGGTTGCGAGTTCAAATCCGGGCAGTGGCGTTTTGTTTTTTAAAAGCTTGTCTTCAAAGGTTGAACTTTGTTATTTTATTACCATTATTATTATTGTTATTGTTATTAGTTATCATTTATTATTATTATTATTATTATCATGATTATAATTACAATTATGATGATTATTATTATTATGACTAATATTATTATCATTACTAGTAATATCATTTTTATGGATATTATTATTATTATCGCATCATTATTAGTAATATAAGTATTATTATTATTATTAATATTATCATTATTAGGGATGTAATCATTATTATTATTATTAGGAATATTATTATTAGAAAAATTATTATTTTTTTATTAAAAGTAACATTAATATTTAAAATTATCATTTTTATTATTATTATTAAAGTTAGTATTATTATTAAAAATATCATTTTTATTAAGTTTATCATTGTTATTAGAATTATCATTATTTTATCATTATTATTATTATTATTATTATTATTATTATTATTATTATTATTATTATTATTATTATTATTATTATTATTATTATTATTATCATTGTTTTAGTAATATTATAATAAACAAATGGTATTTATATAACAATATATTTTTACATATATCCTAACTATATTAATATTACATATTGATTTAAATAAAATGTTATTATTATAAAATAATAACTAAGTTATATATAATAGATAAATACCTTTTAATATAATCGTATATATATAATTATCTAAAATATATAAAATAGGCATAATTAAACTATTTATTAATATAACATACAAATTATAAAGTATATTAATATTAATGTATAAAACTTGTTTAATTGTTAATATATGTGTTAATATATAAATAAATGATATAGGTTCGTGAATCCGAGGCCAACCCTACATTTGTTCAATGACGTCATATGTATTTTTACTACAAAATACAGTATAGTGAGTTTCATTTGCTCCATTTTTAAATGCTTTTGCAATATATATTTTTGGGACTGAGAATACATGCGCTTTTATAACTGTTTTACGAAATAGACACAAGTAATCGAAACTACATTATATGGTTGAATGATCGAAGCCGAATATGCCCCTTTTTGCTTGGTAACCTAAGAATTAGTAAACTGGTCTACTAATTGACGCGAATCCTAAAGATATATCTATTGGGCCTAACGAACCCCATCCGTTGGAGCGGATGCTTTAGTACTTCGATGTTGTTTTATATCATGTCCGATGGATGTCCCAGAATGATAGGGGATATTCTTATATGCATCTAGTTAATGTCGGTTACCAGATGTTCAATCCATATGAATGATTATTTTTGTCTCTATGCATGGGACGTATTTTTATGAGAAATGGAAATGAAAATCTTGTGGTCTATTAAAATGATGAAAATAATCGATTATGTTAAACTAATGAACTCACCAACCTTTTGGTTGACACTTTAAAGCATGTTTATTCTCAGGTATGAAAGAAATCTTCCGCTGTGCATTTGCTCACTTTAGAGATATTACTTGGAGTCATTCATGACATATTCCAAAAGACGTTGTATTAGAGTCATTGAGTTCATCAAGATTATTACTAAGTCAATTATAGTTGGATATATTATGAAATGGTATGCATGCCGTCAACTTTCGATGTAAAGAAATTTGTCTTTTAAAAACGAATGCAATGTTTGTAAAATGTATCATATAGAGGTCAAATACCTCGCGATGTAACCAAATGTAATGTGTTCGTCCAGATGGATTAGGACGGGTCCTTTCAGGTCACGCGCTTCGTGGCTAAGAAATGTTTGCAAGTGTTTCAATGGGTATTCATTATGCATTCACCTTTCACGGGAGAGCATTGTATGTTCCAAAAATTACCATCATACATCGATGGCCATATGATAAAGTCCAATTACATGACAAACTATTCCACAATTATAAAGCTACCATAAGTTTTATCCTAAAGTGTTTAATAATTACATAACCATCAAAATACAAAAGATACCAAATCTAAATAAATCATTCAACCGGGTGAGTTCCATCTTGGATCATGAAAAACCTCAGATCGTTACGGACGAACCCAATCAGACACCTATGTTCCGGATAGTAGCCATTTGTATTCACAAACTTATACCAACCTCCACAAACGAACAATTTCTTCCTTACACCTTTGGTCTGCTTCAACCCCATATATGAGTTTTTTCGTTGAGATTGAGACATTCATATTTGAAATCTGCCTTTAGTTCCGGGATATCATTAAACTCCTTAGGCAGCCTCTAAATCACATTGGCATTATATTTGTTAAACAATTTATAATTATTTGTCAATAATATGGATATAAAAAAACTGAATTTGTCAAATACTTGATCAAAAAGTAGTGTGTGAGAATCACTTCCCCTTTTCAGCAGTACGTTAGTCAAATACTAATCATTGACCCTCATGTTAGCAATGCATTGAGTCAAAATTCCATAATCAAACCATAGAGATCATAGTTATTTCTCTCAGGAACAAGCAGAGTAAAAACATTTATCGCTTTCAAAATGCTTGTTGCCTGAGAGAAAGAACTCTGATGTCTATGGTTAGTGAGCCTCTAAGTCACCCAAACATTTATCGCTTTCACTGATGACTACAACATCGATCTGGACTATCATCAGACACTTCAGTTTCATCTAAAGGGCTTTTGCGATAAATTGAAGGAGTATGCGAACAGATCATTGTTTCCTTAAAAGATGCAAACAAATAGATGCATATATGTGTATAGTTGTAAATTGATTACACCTGCAAACAAACAGATGCATATAAACCCTAAATTCAAAGTAGACCTCATGGCATTAATTACATCTGCATATATGTGTATAGTTGTAAATTGATTACACCTGCAAACAAACAGATGCATATATACCCTAAATTCATAATAGACCTCATGGCATTAATTACACCTGCATATATGTGTATAGTTGCAAATTTATTACATCTGCAAACAAACAGATGCATATAAACCCTAATGTGCAAATAAAGAACATAAATTCGTGCAGATCCATTAATTGGTTCATTTTAAAGTGTATTAAAAACAATGGAGTAAACCCTAAGAAAAATCAATCAGGTTTTGATATCAATAAACCCTTATAAAGTGTATTGATAAGTTTAAAGAAAGGTAAATACTGATCAAGAAGAAACAAAAACCTGATTTCGTCATGGAGGATTTGGTGGTTGTTGAGAGCTTTCTTGTGAGTTTTCTTTTTTTATTAGAACAATTAATTAGAAATATAATGAAAGTGTTTTTTAGATTTCTTTTGAGCAAAAATGACATACTGTACACTAAAATATTTCAAATATAAAATAAAAAAAAAACTCCGCCAAAACATTGAGTCTTACATCACACGAGTATTTTTCCAAACAAATAAAATTATTATTTATCTAGTTGATGATTTTATTTTTGACACTTGTAAGTTGTAACACAAAAATGCTTTGAAGTGTCAAAAACTTTGTGACGCTTAGAGATGCTAAAATATTTCAAATTATTCACATGTTAGGTTTTCATCATTACGGAATGCCATTATAATATCAAAATTTTGTCATGGACTTTTGTAAATATTTCGTGTTCGTCCATTCATGTTACTAGTTCATATAGTTATATGTGTAAACGTTTGTGATATATCAATAAAATTTTTGTCTTTCAAAAAAAAAATCTATCCCATATCTCATACAATAAAACGTTGGCATGTGTAAATATTTGTTATCTGGAGTAATAAAATGTTCTTCCTTTTGTTAAAAAAATAAGAAAATAAAATTATCATTAGTGCACACGTGGCAACTTATGACGTCGTTTGTATGCACCAAAAATCAGCTTTAAAAAAAGACAGCAAGTTGAATATTTCTCTCACTTCTGGTGACTTTTCCCTCATATCCTTCTTCTAAAGAAACATCTCTCTATCACCAAACATAAAACTAGAAAATTTTTATCTTTTTTACTTTGATCAATCAAAAAACATAAATGGATAGTCATATCGCAAAAAAATAAAAAATTGATGTTACGTTAGTCAACCGAACATTCTAGAAGCTCTTTCACAAGATATGCTTGTGGAGATCTTATCTAGAGTTGGTCAAGATTCACCCGACCAGTTATTCAGATGCAAGAGGGTTTGCAAAGATTTTTTAAAGCACACGGAGCATCCTTTGGTTTATAAAAGGATTTCTCTTGATACGTTATGGCATTTATTATGGTTTGATCACCCTAAGTTGGTCAATATGATCCTTCTATGTTTTATTTTAGAAAACCCTAATGCACTTTTTCTCTATGGTTTGAGGGGTTATTTCGATGGTAATTACATATATGAAGGGCTTTGTTTATTAAATAAAGCTTCGAACATGCAACTTAAGGAGGCATGTTATGTTTTTGGTCTGGTCATGTTCGCCTCTCACAAAATAAGGACAAGGACATCGGATTCCAAATTCTTGATCGAACATTCCCACCATGGTTAGTGCCGGATGTGGTAGTTTCGGTGAGAAATAAGGTTTTAGGTTTGGTGGGGGGGTTATGGAGATTCAACCGCCATCCTTTTGATGATGTGGCAACGCGCTGCCCTATCAAGGGCTACAATGGTTATACTCCAATTCATGATGGGTGAGAAACTCAATGGCCAATACCGGAATGCATGTCTTGTTTTTGGGCGTATGAGTTGGGTATTTTTGCACAAATCATATGATATGTTAGAATTTTATGGTATATATATTTTAGATTTTGTAATATTTTTACTAATTTGATGTAAATATAAATCCGTAGTAATTTCTATTATCATAGTATCAGTTTATGGGTGATGATGATTTATGTGCACAACTTATTTTTGATATGTACACAAATAATATGCATTAAAGTGTTGTATGGTACAACACTTTAATGCATATTGATTGTGTACATAAAATACTGAGTAGAAAGTACACATACTTCCAGAATAATCATGACTTTAGAGTATTACCTACATATAGGGATGCATGTAACTCCCTGTAGCCGATAAAGTAGAGTACAAGTTACAACACATATTGTGCAAATTTGGGATATATTCACTATCTAACCATTCTCATGGTTATGGTCAAATTTTGAAATTCAAGATTTATGTATCATACAAAAGAACAAAATGATAAACAATGAATCCATCATCATTTTCAAAAACTATAGTGTTGGGATAAATTTGATAAATACAACAAAAGAACAAAATGACAAACAATAAATCTTCCCCCAAAATATCATTAACATTGCATCATGAAGCATCTCCAGTTTGATTTTCAGTTGTAGCAGTAGCAACTAATAAAGTATCATCATCAACAATATCCCTAGTCAAATCGTCTCTAACCAATTCAATAGTCGTATTTTCTACAATTTGAGGACCCATCGGTGTGTCACTCTGCAAATCCGTTTCTACATCATCGATACACGTTTGTTCATCCATGTCAAAATTATCTCTAGGTGTTGTCTTGATCACAACTTTCCAACCTTTACGAGCACGATCTTGAACATAGAATACTTGTTGTGCTTGCGAAGCTAGAATATAAGGCTCTTTAGTTTGCTTCATACCTCGAAAATCGAGTGTCATAAACCCGTTCTCATCAACTTTTATCCTGGAAGCACCTGATATCCAATCACAATGGAACAAAACTACTTGCTTATTGTCAGCATACTGCAACTCGATTATATCATTTAAAACACCGTAGTAAGTTACATCTCCCAAAATAGGATTGTTATCGCTAGCACTTGAGAAGCTACTTGTTACGGCATCAATCATAACTCCGCTATTTTGTGTTGTCCTATTCTTCTCTACATCTTTAATGTGAAATCGGAAACCATTTATGATATATCCCTTATATTTTTTTACAACCACATATGGACCGTTTGCCAATGCCGTTATATCATTTGTGATTCTGTTATCCCCAGCCATATCCTCATCAACCTGATTTGAGGCAATTTGTTTATAAGTTTCGCTCAGTTATATATATCATGATCACTACATTATCGTAATAAAACTAGCAAAGTTACTTACATAATCAGTCAGCCACTCCTGAAACTCCCGACTATGTAAACGTTTAATGTAACGCTTACTTTTAGTCTGATATTCTTGACGTAGAATATTCAGATGCTCTCTGCAATCAAAGTAATAAAAATAGAATAATATATTAATATATGTACATTATCGTCAAAATTACACAATGTCATATAAAAAACAATAATCTAATAACATAGTAAATTTAAATAACTTACATTCGTAAGAAATCTATTTCACTACAATTGAACAACACATGTGAGTGTGCAATAGCCAAAGTGTCGTGGCCGAATTTTACTACGTTTGTTGCACCAATGGGTCGACCAGACATACAAAATATTGGTAAAACAGTCTCATCACCACCATCATCATGATTCTGACTAGTCTTATTATGTATAGTCTCGACATCACTGGTTAAATACAAAGAACAAAATGAAACACACTCTTCAGCTAGATATCCTTGGGCAATTGAACCCTCGGGTTTACTCCTGTTTCGCACATATGATTTTAATGTACCTAAATACCTGATCAGTGGTCAAAAAAGTGTATATCAGATTCAAAACAGTCATATATATTTAAACAAGTACAGGATAATTTATTACATCATAAATGGTCACCTCTCGATTGGATACATCCAACGGTAATAAACAGGTCCCCCTAATCTAGCCTCTGAAGCTAATTGAACCGATAGATGAATCATGACGTCAAAAAATGACGGTGAAAAAATCCTTTCTAAATCACAAAGTATTTTTACAATATCTTTTTCCATCCGAATTAAGTCAGTAGTCTTAAGAACTTTTGAGCATAATTGTCTGTAGTACTGACATAACTTCATGATAACAGAACACACATCGCGAGGTAAAATATTTCGTATGGCCACGGGAAGCAACTGCTGCATCAAAATATGATTATCGTGACTTTTTAGGCCTAAAATATTTGGAGGTTGTACCTGAATGCACCTAGAAATATTAGCAGCATAACAATCTAGCACTTTCACCCTTTTTAGCACCTTACAAAATTTTTCTTTCTCCTTTTTATCCAATACGAAACATGCAGGAGGCAAATACACTTTGCCATTTGGTAAAGGTTCTGGATGAAGTTTAGGTCTAATACCCATTTCTTTCAAATCACGACGTGATTTTAAATGATCCTTGGTCTTTCCATCTATATTTATTAACGTTCCAATGACACTGTCACATACATTCTTTTCAGTATGCATTACGACTATATTATGACGTATTAAGTTATTTTTCCAGTATGGTAACTCAAAAAAATACTTCTCTTCTTCTAGATAAATGGTAAAAATGGGTTATCCTTCACAAGTTTTCCAAATTTTATATTAAAACCTTTCAGGTCCGAAAGCACTTGTTCCCCTGTTAAACAACGCGGTGGCCCTTCATGTTCTTCCGTGCCATCAAAAGCATCTTTTAAAAAACGGAAAGCATGCAACATTTCCAACCAGCGACGATGTGCCATGAAGATATCTTTGTGGGAGTTTGATAACTGTAGTGATTTGGTTTCCTTATGGCAAGAAGGACAAGCTAATTTACCTTTAGTGCTCCAACCCGATAAATTCGCATAAGCAGGAAAGTCACTTATATTCCATAGCAAACATGTATGCAGTGGGAAGTTACTCTGTGTGGATGCATCATAAGTATTAACTCCAGTATCCCACAACTCCTTCAACTCATCAATTAGAGGTTGCATATAGACGTCTATATTATTACCTGGTGCAGATAGACCAGGTATAAGTAAAGTTAGGAACAAAAAAGGTTTTTTCATGAACAACCATGGTAGTAGATTATACGGTATCAAAACAACAGGCCAGGTACTATGTGAAACACTCATGTTTCCAAAGGATTAAACCCATCACTCGCCAAACCAAGCCTCACATTAAGAGGTTCTTTAGCAAATTCACGATTCTGATGATCGAATGTTTCCAGGCTGGTGAATCTGCAGGATGTCTTAATAGACCATCTTTTGTACGACTCTCTTGATGCCATCTCACGGACTCGGACATTTTAGGGGACATAAAAAATCTTTGTAACCATGGTATGAGTTGAAAATAACGCAACACTTTTGCTCCAACCTTCTTAGCTTTATAATCACCATCATTATCAGCTTGTGTGGTTGAACCTTCTTCAGAATCATTATTGTTACTTTGTTTATATCTTGAGGTCTGACATACGTCACATATAATTTTGTCCTTGTTTTGTTTCCAGTATAACATACAATCATTTGGACAAACATCAATTTTCTCATAACCAAGACCCAACTCTCTTATTAACTTCCTGACTTCATACAATGACTTCGGTATGGAAGCATGAGGGAAGGCTTCCCTCATTGTGTCAAGAATCATGCTGAATCCTTTTTCATTACATTTTCCAACACACTTCGAATGGAAGAGCCTAACAATGAATGAAAGAACAGAGAACTTACAGCCGGGATATAGTTCTTTCTTTGTATCTCCCAATACTTTATAAAACCTTTCAGCATTTATGTTTGGTACATTACTCTGATTTTTCAGTTTCTGGGATATCAACATCATCTTCATCTTCATCTTCAAAGATATGGAAGATGCATTCGGCCAATCCTTCCATATCATCTTCAGCATCCCACATTAGTGTATCATCTGGTTCGAGAAGCACAGTTGGAATTTTATAGCCTTCGAAAAAACTGTCACATAGCAGATGTGATTTAGCCTCAACCCGATCAACCCCTTTGAGATTACCGCAATTTATGCACGGACAATATATATGACCACCTATTTCCTTTCTAGAGAAAATACGTTCTAAGTATAGAAATTGATGGTTGACCGTTTGCTATGTCCTTTTTAGTGCTGCCTATCCTTAGTTTTTACGTAGTGCTAGGGATGAACTGGATGAGCCTACATAAGGCCCACATTAAGTGTGATAAGAAGATTATGACCTTTCATTTGTCTGATGGAAGCCGATTCATTGCCTGAGGGGAGCGGGGTGGGTTTAGTTTTCCATTGATTTCAATGATGAAGGCGAAGAAGTCACTTACTAAGGGGTGTGAATCCTTTATGGCCTATGTTATCGATGCAAGGAAAGAAAAGAGGTTAGTTACCGACATTCTGGCGATTTCGGAATTTCGTGAGGTATTTCCTGATGAGTTACCGGGGTTGCCGCTGGTAAGAGAAGTAGATTATAAGATTGAGTTATTTCCAGGAGCAACTCCAGTAGCTAAGACTCCTTATAGGTTAGCTCCTTCAGAAGTTAGGGAGATGATGTCTCAGATACAGAGCTACTAGATAGAGGTTTATAATACCGAGTTCTTCGTCGTGGGGTGCGCCTGTGTTGTTTCTAAAGAAGAAGGACGGTACTCTGAGAATGTGTATATATTATCGAGAATTGAATAAGAGAACGGTTAAGAATAAGTATTCGTTGCCTAGAATCGATGATCTGTTCGATCAGCTTCAGGGTGCGTCGTATTTTTTGAAAATAGATCTTAGATCTGGGTATCATCAAGTTCAGGTTACAGAATTAGATATACCAAAGACAACGTTTAGAATAAGATATAGGCATTACGAGTTCTTGGTCATGCCATTTGGGTTGACGAATGCTCTGGAAGTCTTCATGGATCTGATGAACAAGGTTTGTAAGCCGTATTTGGACCGATTTGTTATTGTCTTTATTGATGATATATTAGTGTATTATAAGACAGAGGCCGAACATGCGGCACATCTTCGAATGGTTTTAGAGCTATTAAAAAAATATTAATTATACGCTAAGTTCTCGAAGTGTGATATTTGGCTTCGAGAAGTGCAGTTTTTGGGTCATGTTATCATAGTGAGACACGTATTAAAGTAGATCCGTCAAAAATAGAAGCGGTAATGGGTTGGAATTCGTCGAAGAGGCCGACAGAAGTAAAGAGTTTCTTGGGACTTGCGGGTTATTATCACCGATTTATAAAAGATTATTCTAAAATAGCGGGCCCGTTGACCAAATTGACCAGAAAACACGTAACTTTTCGATGGAGTGGTCAACAAGAACAGGCCTTTCAAAATTTGAAACAGTTGTTATGTCAGGCTCCAGTGTTAGTGTTACCAGAGGGTTCATATGACTTTGTGGTTTACTGTGATGCGTCCATTGCCGGTTTAGGGTGTGTGCTGATGCAGAGAGATAAATTGATCGCGTACGCTTCTCGTCAGTTAAAGAAACATGAACGTAACTATCCGGTTCATGATTTAGAAACGGATGTGGTGGTATTTGAGTTGAAGCTATGGAGACACTACTTATACGGTACAAAGTGTGTAATATGTACAGATCATAAGAGCCTTCAGTATATTTTCACGCAGAAAGAACTAAATATGAGACAAAGACAGTGGATAAAACTTATAAAAGATTACGATTGTGAATTAAAATATCACCAGGGTAAAGAAAACGTTGTTGCTGATGATTTAAGTCATAAGAAAACCGTAGAAACCGTAAAATTTATGAGAATCGAAATAGTTTCAGACCTTGTTGAACAAATAAAACAAGTTCAAGCCCAAGCTTTATTGGAGGAGAATTTAAAGACTGAATTGATGACCAAAATTAAAGACCAATTGACTGATGATTCTCGAGGACTTAAGATGTATAAGAACCGAACTTGGGTGCCTATGCTTGGAAATTTAAGGAATTTGGTCTTAAATGAAGCACACAAATCGAGGTTGACTATCCATCTGGGTAGTACGAAGATGTATAACGACTTAAAACCTATGTAAGTGGCCAACGATGAAGAAAGATGTTGCTCAATTGGTAGAAAGATGTTATATTTGTGCTCAGGTTAAAGCCGAACACCAGAAGCCCTATGGTTCGTTACAACATTTGAAATTTACAGAATGAAAGTGGGATCATATTACGATGGATTTTGTAACAAAATTACCTCAAACTTATAAAGGTAATGATATGATTTGGGTAATTGTTGATCAACTGACAAAGAGTGTACACTTTTTAGCAAAAAAAGAGACAGTCTCGTTGAGCATTCTAGCATATTTGTACTTGAAAGAAATAGTTACTCGACATGGGGTTCCGATATCTATCATATCTGACAGGGATTCTAGATTTGTGTCAAATTTCTGAAACAGTTTACAGAAAAGTTTGCGAACAAGGGTAAATCTGAGTACATCATATCATCCGTAGACCGACAGTCAGAGTGGACGTACAATACAGACACTAGAGGATATGCTTAGATCATGTGTGTTAGAGTACAGTGGTTCGTGGGATACACATTTACCTTTGATCGAGTTCGCTTACAATAATACTTATCATTTGAGTATTGGTATGCCGCCTTATGAGATGTTGTATGGTTGCAAATGTAGAACGCTGACTTGTTGGTTAGAAGCCGGAGAGAAGCAGTTTACAGGTCCAGAATTAGTACAGATAACAGCAGAAAATGTAGCGATAGCACGTGAAAAGTTGAAAGCGGCACGTGATAGACAGAAAATGTATGTTGATCAACATAGACGTCCGGTAAACTTTGAGGTAGGAGATCATGTTTACTTGAAAGTTTCACTGTGGAAAGCAGTTATTAGATTTTTTAAACGAGGTAAATTAGCCCCGAGGTACATTGGGGCATTCAAAATTATTCAAAGGGTAAATGATCAGACTATTGTGTTAGAGATTTCGACAGAGTTGGCAGGAATACAAAACATATTCAACGTGTGTTACCTTAGGAAGTGTAAGGTCGATGATGAGACACAACTGGTTCCATTGAGTGATTTGAGGGTAGATTTAAATCAAAAGTTAGTTGAAGAACCTGTTAGAATTTTTGATAGAAAGGTAATGAAGGTAAGAAAAAAGGAGATCCGAATGATGCTTGTTGAGTGGAAACATAGCTTAGGATCGAACCTTACGTGGAAGACCGAAGAGCTGATGAAAGCTCATTACCTTCGCTTGTTTGACCAGAACCAGATTCTGAGGACGAAATCTTCTTAAGGGGGTGGATTTGTAACATCTTCAGACTGGGCTTAGATGTAAGATGACTTTGTTGCCCTTAGGCATAATTGTATAGTTAATTATGCTTTTATTTTAATTAAATGAATAATGTTATTTTATTATTTGGTTAAGATGAGTTTGTGACAAGGGTCACAGAACAGGTTCGGTTATTTAATTTGGACTCTGTTAGGGTTGTCAAATTAAGTACAAAAGATTTCAGATAACCGGTAAATACCCGTGTGTGATGGGGTATTGTGTTTTAACACAAATATAAGCCTTGGACCAGCTCATTTTTTATGTTTTCCAGAATCTTCATCTCACCAACACGTAACTTCATCTTCTCTAAAACAACCCTAAAGTCTTAATATCCTTTTTGGATTTGAAATTATGTTGTAAGGCTTTTTACTATTGATTTCCTAGTTATTTCAAGGTAACAATCCATGATTTTCAGATTCAAATTGGTGGATTTATGTGGTTTTTAAGTTAGGGTTTGTCAAATTGGATTTTGAGTCAAATTTAGCTATTTTGATGTTGTTGATTCTTAAAATTAGAGGGTTTAAGTCCCTAAACGTTTTCCTAACTTGTTTTGTGTGAATTTTGGATCAAAAACATGCCTGGAAACGTGATTGAGTGATTTTGGCTCGAAACCCGTCAGTTTCTGTTGCTGTTGCTCGAAGAACACAACCGTACGGATGCAGCCTGCAACCGTACGGATACAACATGAAACCGTACGGGTGTACACACAACCGTACGGATTCAGTAGTGTTTGAGCAACCTGGCTGTGAGCACGCAACCGTACAGATGCATGATGTAATCGTACGGATGCATCTGCAACCTTACGGATATAGATCAGTGTTGTACTTGTTTAATTTGGTTGTTTTCTAGCCGTTATGCTGCCCGTGTGTCTAATTTTGATTAGAACACTGTACTAACTTGAATTGCCTTATGTTCAGGTGATAAGGATAAGGAAGCAGCTTAGTAATAGATTATCTGAGCTAGTTGCTAGTATTCGATGAATGGGTCTATCTCTGGATAGAGTATTAAGTAGCTGACACGCTATTTGTTCAGACTCTTTATTAATATGTTAGTTTATTATAGCAATGTTCAGTATGATTGCCATGTGTAGTTAGATATTGTCATGCTAGTTAGGACGATTGCATGACTGATTATCTGTGATCTTATGTGCGCACTCAGAGGCCGAGACAAGGGGGAACTGAGGGGTGTTCAGCCTCCCCCAAGGCCAAAATAAAGCCAAATCTCAAGTGTATTTTATGCCTAAATAATTAAAAGCCGCCTTCAATGACCAAATCTCAAATGTATTATTATGTCCAAATAATTGTAAATTAATTGGCCAATTGTTCCAGACTCATATAATTTACAAGTAGTCCATTGTCAATTTAAAAGTTAGTTTAAAAATTATAAATGTAATATCTTTTTATCGAGTAAGCCACCCTCATTTTATAATCCTGACTTCGCCTCTGTGCGCACTGTTAGTTTGGACACCAACCAAGGTGGCAAGGTTGGGAACCCACCGAGGCGGCAAGGTAGGGTTTGTGTGAGGTCGACTGTGGTAGCCTGGTCGGGTCAAGATGGTACTGTCTATTCAGTATAGCATAGAAAGACGCATGTGTTGCGTCCGGACGGTTATGCGGTGGATTCAGTAAAGCAGACTATCAGTAGACTATAGCCTGATCAGCTAAGTCGTATGCTCGTACAAGCCGCCGATCCTCATATTGTCAGTTGTTGTTGATATATGCTAGTTCAAGTCATTAGCATATGTGTGACCCTTGCATGTTCAGTTGCTTATGCTTGATCTGTTAGATAATATTCATTCACTTAGGAGTTGTGCTAATCCCCACTTTTTCACCCATTGCCGGTTCAGGTACTGCTGTTTAGGACGGGTGTTGCAGATGGGTTAGAAGATATGTTTGACTATGAGCTTAACTCTAATATTTTCTTAATCTTGTACTGTTTTCACGTAACACCGTCTTTGTATAAAGTTGTAATGAATGTTAAAAGTGTTGGATTATAAACTATGTTTTGTAAACGTTAACCAGGGTTATTTGGTAATTATATGTACTTCCGTTCTGAATAAAAAAAATCAGGGTGTTATAACATAGTCAAAAAAAATAAAAAATAAAAACTTTTGTTGTTTGATACAAAGTTTAGATACCAACGCAATTTTGTTATTTTATTGCAAGATGTTACTTTAAGTTTGTACAACATTATATGTTTCTTATTAAAATATTTTATGAGCCTAACATAACTAAAAATAATAATTCATTTCAAAATATCAAATTTACATAATTTAATCATGAATAATTAAACTAATCAAATTCACATAATTTGAATGATTTTATCAATCAATATTATAATATGAGGTAAAGAAGAAAAATAATTTATAAATAAAACAAAAAATATAGATTGTAGAAAATGTTGAGAGAAGAAATATAACATCTAAAAGTGAGAGGACTGAATGAAAATAAAATAGGGTGGAAGTGTGGGAGGACTAAAAAAAGAAATAAAGAGGTTCGTGGATTAAAATTGAAAAAGAAATAAACTAAAATAGGAAGGCTGAGTTGAAAGACAAAAGCGAAATCGTTGAGGTTACAGATCATTTGTTACTAATTTTACACATAATAAATATTAATACACTAAGTGTTAAATTATTTTCCTACTCAAATTAAACAGTAACAGGCCCCGATGCTAATGGATACGGAAGTATATATGTAAAAATTACTGGTGTTGCTAATGTGATTGGTGGCAAGGATTAAGTCAAAGATAACATGCAGTTCTGTACTACAATATTAATTCTTAGAATTAAGTGGCACAAAACAGATATAGTGATGGTTTATAAATATATATGTAGTACAGATATCTATAATTCTATCATCTCTTCTCTCTCTCTCTATAATATATATGGATGGAGTACAAAAGACTAAAGATTTGTTAAATGTGTTTTAGTAATCATGAAATGACCCGTGAAATTACAGGTTTGTTTAAACACAATTTAATGATATATTTTAATTATTAAGTAAAAGTGAATGTAAATACTAAAGTTATTTAGTTTAATGAAACGTGAAACTAAATATTCCGACTAAGAAACTTGTCGTTGTTTTTACAAACATATTAATAATATACTTAATTTGGTCAGAATAATTGTACATTTGTTTCACCCTTTTTTAATTTTTATCACAATTACTATTTTCCTTCTTATAAAAGCGTACATAACAACCTTTTATTAAGACATGTTTCGCATACATATGTAACGTAATTAATCCCGTAAAAAGAATATTAGGTAATAACTTATAAATAATACGGAGTAATAAAGTTTCCTTTAAAATTACAACAACTTATAAGTATAATAATAAAGTTTGCTTTAAAATTGAGTGTTTATATATTTAATAATAATTATTATTAATAACAAATGTCTCTTGAAATGTTTTTAAAAATTAAAATAAAATTGTTATATGAAAGTTATACAATATGCTTCAAGGTTTGTACATGTGTTCATGGGGTGTTTTGTAAAGATTGTACAATTTGTTTTAAAGTTTGTACATATGATCATGGAGGTATTTTATTATAAGGTTTTACGTAATGCTTCAAATAGTGAGTGTTTTACCATAAGATTGTACATAATAATTCAAATATTGTACATATGGTCACCAAGTGTTTTATTATAAGGTTGTATATAATGCTTCATATATTATACAATTAACATGTTAATATTTTTGTTAAATATAATTAATTATTTTAATGAAATAATCATGGGAGGCTTAGATCTTTGTATTTATTTTTGAATTTTTTAAGTTTAATAATCTTTATTTATGACATCACCATTTTAGAGATTTATATGATTCTATAAATACATATACTAGAATAATGTTAAGAACTGATAGTGAAAAGTAATTTACGTAATTATTAAGTACCTAATTACCCTCATTAAATATTGATTGTAAGAATATTGAATTCTATAACGATAATTATAATTGTCTCATAAATTTTGGTAAAAATGGTAAAAAAAATATAATCACCTATAACAAATGTATCTATCTATACATTATATAAAATAAAGTTTTGAATTACTTACATGACATTCTTATTCTTATTTAATTTCTATTTTAAAAAATTGATAACGTGTCAATTTATTAGAAAAAATAAATTTTAATTGTTTATATTTGAAAAGTAAGTTTTAAATTACTTAGGTGGTGACTTTTGATTAATTTAAGAATTAATTAAGTATACTATGGTGATTATTCAATAAGGAAATAAATAATAAATAAATAAATAATAAATAGATATATGAAAGCTTCTTTACTTAACCATAATATATATATATATATATATATATATATATATATATATATATATATATATATATATATATATATATATATATATATATATATATATATATATATATATATATATATAATGGATAATTGTTATATGTTTCAATTATTTTAATATATAAATTTTAGTTTTTAAATTATTTAAAACGTGTATATATATTATATATTTAATGTAGGTATTTTAAAATTTAATATTTAGTACTCTCTATAAGGTAATATTTTGTCAAAATTACAAGATTATAAATCACGAAGCTTGATGAAAATTATGTTATAAGAAAACTTGCGTCATTAGAAAACAACAACAACAACAAAACCCAAAATCACCTGAGTGGTGTATGGGGGAGGTGATATGTAGACAATCCTTCCCCTATCCGAGAATAAAGACAAGTCATTTCTCCACCCAGAGTGTAACACTCTCAAGAGTAGAGAAAGTCATCCCTCTCTTTATTCGACAGATAAAGAGATTGCTTCCGAGAGGACCTCCGGCCTTTAAGTAGGAAAAGTTTTTTTTTAAATAAAATAAAAATAATAATAGACGCCATTAAAATGGTAGAATCAAATTTCCATGGGTTTTAAATCCTGCCTGGAATTTAATTTAGGCTCTAAAAGTCAGTCAAGTCGCCAATAAATCGACGATTGATGTCGACTCATTAGAAAACATTACTTACTAGAACTTTGTTCATTAACATATTTACTAAATTTATAAATTATGATCTTCTTGTCATTTATCATAACGTATAAATATTTGAAAATAACATAGGGGAACATATACATAGGATTTGATGGCTATAATTCATTGACGACGAATTTGTAAAAAATTAAATTCTACTTTTGAAATCAAACATTAATATATATACTAATTCACGTAAATGACGAACCAATACGGATCCGCCAAATACCCCTTTTTCACTGTTATACTGTAGCAGCTACTGTAGCACTGTAGCATTTTTTTTTTCCCTTTTCAAATACATAAAAATCTAATTCCAATTTAATATATATACTAATTCACGTAAATGACGAACCAATACGGATCCGCCAAATACCCCTTTTTCACTGTTATACTGTAGCAGCTACTGTAGCACTGTAGCATTTTTTTTTTTCCTTTTCAAATACATAAAAATCTAATTCCAATTTTCTAATACAATCCTATCGTAGGTGTTTATTTAATGGGTTTTCTAGCAACAAATAAAAGCCTAAAAATATAGTAGAATATTACCATAACAGTTGCCGACCATTGCGTAAATGGTCTGGAAAGAGTGGACAACATTTTGATGACTTTCAGGCCGAAAACTGTCTAACGATATAGTAGCGTTAAAACGACACTAATCCGCCGCGAAGCGCGCACCACAAATCTAGTTAATATTTATATGTCGAACATCAATGCATCATGTATGATGAATATACTTGTCAAATGATCGAGACGAATTGAGTTATGTCACGGGTCAAAATGGGTTTGAGTTGATATGTGTCATTAATCGAACGAATCATGTTTTAAATTGGGTTGAATGGGTTAGGCCAGAGCCGAGTTGGATCAAGTTTGGTTGTTCGTCTTTCTTTTATATTTTTAAAAATCTTTATTTCATTTAATATTATTAAAATTTATGTTTAATTTTACATTTTACGTTTATATTTACTTTTTGCGTTTATGTTTTGTCCCTACATTTGAGTTCCGTATTTTACATTTGTGTTTTGCGTTTGCATTTTCATTTGTGTTTTACGTTTGCATTTTATATCTTCTATGTACATTTTTCATATACATCTACATCTACGTTTTATATTTTATGTTTTACATTATACGGTTTGCGTTTACATTTTTTTTACATTTTACGTTTACGTATATGTTTTACGTATATATTTTAGAAATCTTTTAATTATTCTTTAAAATGTCCATGTATTGCACGGATAAAAACCTGGTTATGATATAAATATAAATAGTAAAATATAATAAAAATGATCTCCAATGATATATGATAAATGACTGTAATAAAATTATTAACTATGATAATAAATATAAATAAAAATCTTTAATGTAATATATAAAAATTGAGTACAAGGGATGAAGTGAGTAAATAAGGTTGGCAAAAATTGATAGTAAAAAGTAATTTGCCTAATTATTAATTACCCGAGCTAAATAGTGATAGTAAGAAAATTGAATAATGGAATAATGAATACAATTTATTGATAATAAATTATTGTAAAAAGGGTAAAAAAATAATCATCTATAATCTATAATTAATTATGATGTAAAAGCTAAAACGTTATAATAATTACCTCCTATCATAAATGATTGTAATTGGATAGGGTGTTACCCCAAAATGGCTGAAATGAATTCTTTTATACCTCAAAAAATCCATGTACATTAGTGAGTTAATGACCATTAAGCTAATAAAGGTTAAAATGGTCATCTAGTGAATAGATTGGTAATTTTACATCTAGGGGTAAACAATAAATTGGTGATTACAAATCATATTAATTCTTGACCTAACAATCTTCCCTTTGATGTGATTTGAGTTTGGACTTTTTGATCCTTTTGATTATTGAAAAACTCTTTTTATTAGTCATGTTGGTGTGATAATCTCATTTTATGAGTTTATCTGTCTTTGTTGTTGTTTGACGTCGAAGTTTCTTCTTGAAAAAACTTATTTGTCTTTGAAGTTCTTGTTGGTGATTTGTTGTTTTGAAATGTTCTTAACTGATTGTTGAGTGAGAGCGATGGAGCTGGAGCTTTGTGGTATTCTATTGTTCCCCCTTAATTAATGAATACTTCTGCTTCCCTTAATTATTGTATTCTCCGTTCCCCCTCAATTTGACGATGATTTGTTTTTGTCTTTGACAATTTGTTATGCAAGGTTGAGTAGTGGTGCAGAGGCTTGAGTGGTATGCTTGGTGTTGGTTGTTGAGGCAAAGTTTTTCTTCATGAAAGATTTTCTTGTTTTCATGAAAAGATATCAACTTTGAGCTTTTTCTCCCCTCCATGATGTGTTGGTGATATGAATTCATCATTAATAATGTGTTGATATGATGATATGTTCTCTAAAAGTAAGTAAACAAAACAAGTTGTAAAGGAGAAAGTGTCAACCACAGCGATTCTTTGTGTTTTAGGAATGCTAGATGGTGCAATTATCCTCCTATAATAAAATCGTCTCTGAAATCTAAGATGAGATGAACATGATGAAGGAAAATTTTGGGTAAAGAAATGTGTCTTCCAGAACAAATCTTTAGTTTTAGGATTGCGACATGGTGCAATTATTTTACTTGTAAACAAATCAACTAGTTAAAAGGTTAGTGAGGAGCAAAATAAAGGAAGTTGTGAAATGGGTAGTATGTCATCCATTACTTGTCCTAGTATTAGAAATTGACACATTCCAGTTATCTCACTCGTACATAACTATCCGGGTGAAAAGGAAAGCGAGGAGAAAGACAGTTGTTAGCACAAGAATATAATTCAAGTGACCTATGTAGTTATAGGATTTTCTCTCAAGTTATCGTAATAAATATATATTATATCTTTTAAGCGTTATGGCAATGTCTCAGTGACATGATTATAACATGGGTAAGGTTGGCGGGCACATAAACTATCCTTGTGAGGGAAAAATACTACAGTCAAGCCCTAAGGTTATTGGTTTGATTCTTAGTTTGTTTTCTGACCAAGATTTTCCCAATCACTGTTCTCGTGAGTAAACACCTATTTGAGTCAGCTGACATACACTTGTAATTTGAACATCAACTATTTTTTAGGATTTGCGTTCATTCGTCATAGTACTTATAGAGAAGGTGTATTATTTTGAACGTTGAGCAAAGTCTATTATGACTTGCATGGAAATTGAGTATTTGGTATTGGGCTCTGCAATATGATGGCGGTGAGAAATAATACAGAGGAAACTCTTTAAGTTTGAAGATCTAGTCACAACCTGTGATTTGACTGGACATTGTCAATCTTCATCGAGTATCCTTGAAGATTCATGAGTTTGATCTTCTCAACTCAATGATGCACGAACATGATGACCCTATCAAACATGTCAACTTAATATTTTGAAAGATTATAAAGATATGGAGATATAATAAATCTTGTTTATCATGTTCCTCACATTGTACTAGATAATCAACCTCATGATGTTTATTATCATGACCTCCAGTCACTAACTCATTATTTGACGTTAACGTTCAAGAAGATTTCTATGCGTTAAAACATAATACCTTTTCAAGGTTCTTTAGTAACCCTACAGCTGTTCCGACATCAACCTTTGCTTGAAATCAAACACGTAGTGTCTAGGAAGCTCTTATGCTTATCACTCCCCCTTAAATTCAGGTCAGTCCTTTTGTTTTCATAAAACTTCAAAGATAGATTATGCAATGATTAACTTGTGAGAAAACACTGATGAACGGGTTTTGCACTGTTATGTGTACAAAAGACGTTATGAAGTGGATAATATTTTTGTAATATTTGAATAAGAATTAGAAAACATATTTTTGGTTTTTATATGATAAAATAAAACATGATATGTACATATGATGAACAAGTTTAAAGGAACAAGTTTAAAGATCATACTTGGATCAAGAGTAGGTTGAAGATTTACCATTCCAAGTTTAACTTTTAAAATGTTGAATTGTGCTTCATCCAAAGGCTCGGTAGATAGATCAGAAAGTTGAGTGTTGGTTGGAACGAAATAAAGTTCGGTATTCCCTATCTCCACATGATATTTGATGAAATGTTAACGTACATCGATGTGTTTGAATCGGAGCTAACATTAAAAAATCATGTACTTAAAATGATTTGATTAAGAAGGTAAAATGCAAGTTGTCAAACAGGAAAGCCCATTTATTATCTACTGGAGGTAGGCTCACTGTAATTCTAAAGTAGCAATGGAGATTTCTCTAAGACAAAAATGTTCTTTGGTCTCGTTTTATCACTTCCACACATGGTTAAAATGGAGGTAAATTATTTTTATCTTTGGGGAAGGGCAGATTTCACCGATGGCTTGGACCCTTGGAAGAAGGCCTTCTTCGCTTTCTACCTTAGCTGTGCAGGAAAGCCTAAATCCAATCCTAGGTAATAGTGAAGTTTCATAGGGTCTTTCTGTCTAGGTGCAAGTAGTCTCCATCTTCACAGACATGTCTATATCTTTCGAGGAGGATCTTCACTTTTCTCAGTGTAGCCAGTTATACACGATTTTCTTTAGATAGACGAATTTTCTTCCAAATCTTTGAAAATCATGAATAACGTTATTGAAAAATGTAAATGACTCTGGTCTCTCAGCTTGGGCGTTCTAGGTCCTTTATACAAAGATATCGAATTCTTTGTACCAAGAAAAAGAAAGTCTATCAGATATGTATCGGTTCAGTGATTATTTAGATGTATCGACTGGTTATAGTTATGAGATGGCATTGATAGCCTTTACTTGCGTCCAATCACATCGGAGAGTTAGATCTGCC
Source organism: Rutidosis leptorrhynchoides (assembly GCF_046630445.1). NCBI lineage: Eukaryota > Viridiplantae > Streptophyta > Magnoliopsida > Asterales > Asteraceae > Rutidosis > Rutidosis leptorrhynchoides. Next base: position 132,445,647 of record NC_092333.1, on the reverse strand, counting down.
TCAATTGTTTGTCTTTTTCCTATAACTTTTATCAGAGCAACTTTTGTTATTCCAAGAGTTTGTTGAGCTTCCTCTAGATAAATTTCACCACTTTTCTCTACATCATACTAAAACAGTGATTTCATTGTTACCCATTCTAAGTAAACCGCCCATCAAAGACTTCTTGAGCCATTGGTCATTAAGTTGTAAGATCCTAAATTTTGTGCATCAGAAAATGTTCCTGAAAGTGTCAGTAAATGTGTGCATCAGAAACTGTCACTAAAAGTCAACCTAACACTTATGCATTTTCAGAAATTACATCAGAATCAGAATCAGTCAACCTCAGTCCCTAAACTTCAGAATCAGAAAAAGCTGGCTGCCTTCGTTTTCAGTTGTAGTGCGCGGCGCGCTTTTGGATGCGCGGCGTGCAAAAGTAGCTGACAGCTAGCTTCGTGATTTTTAAGTTTTTGAAGGATGTTTTGGTCCTTTCACTTTGGGATCGGGTTTTTGGTCACAAAAGTGACCCAAGGCTCACTAGGAGCTCATTTCTTATCCACAAACACTCCCATCTTATCTTAGAGAGAGAGTGAGTTCTAAATAGAGGAAGCTTGAGTTGGTGATGAAGATGGTGATTTATGCCTAAATTGGAAGCGGGTCTTGGTTCTCCTTGATGTTTCTAGTTACTAGCTCAGTTTTGGAGTTGTTGTAAACCCTAGATTCAATTTAATTACTTTGATTTTCATTTGGGGTTAGTGTTTGTGCTAGTTAGGGTTATAAACCCCATTTCTTGTGAAATTTGGAGGTTTTGGGTATTGTTAGTGTAAGTAAACCCGATTATTGTGGGTTTAGGGTTTGATGATGAATTTGAAAATATTTGTCATGAATTTGGGTGTTAATCACTAGTTTGTAAGTGTAATGGTGGTTTTAATGTTCTTAAGAACAAGTTTGCTAGTCAAAATGGGTGTTGACTAGGTTTGGTGTCAAAATGAGTTTTGAGTCAAGTTTTGGTGAATCAAGTATGTAAATACTTGATTTAGGTGTTAATTGGTGTTTCAGAAATATAATCACTAGCCGTTAGTAATTTTAGACGTTTTTGGGACTTATGTCAAAATGGGTGAGTTGATTGGGTCAAATTTGATGATGACACTAGTTTTGGTCAAATGGATGTTTAAACACTTGTGTTAAGTGTTAAATGGCATTTTTGAAAGTAATCACACATGAGAAGTGATTTTGAATCAAAGTGGTGTTTTAATATAAGTCAAATGTGGTCAAGTGCAATATGGGTCAATATTGCACATGTTGTAATTTTGGTGCAAATGGTGTTTGAAATGATTACTACCTAAGTAGTAATCTAGTGACGGGACCTAGGTTGGTCTAGTTAGTGTAAAGTGCAAATTGGGTTAACTTGTACTTATTAGTGTGGGTTTGAATTACCGCTCAAAGTGGTAATTGGGTTGAGCTCATTAGGAGATAAATGGGCAGGTCAAACTAGTAAGGTAAGATCCCTCGACTAAGGGATGTAAGTTTTGGATTCTCTTTTAGAGAATTGTTATTTATGCGTATTGTACCTATATGTGTATTATAGGTAAAGGCTTGTTCGGTTGGGTCGGAGGCGATTTACATACATGACTTTTGCGGGCATTTCTATGTGAGTAGAATAATTATACGTGTAGGTATATGATGTATTTATTTGTGTAGTGTGAGATGTGAAGTGTCGACGTGTTAAGACACCACATTTCACGTAACGAGTGAAATGTCGACGTGTTAAAACGCCACTCCGGGAAGTATGAGGGGTGAAGTGTCGAAGTGTTAAGACACCACTCCGGAAGTATGATGGGTTAAGTGTCGACGTGTTAAGACACCACCCTGGGAGTTAGTGATACTGAAATGTCCCGTTCTTATTGATTAAAAACGTTCCATATTAATTGATTTCGTTGCGAGATTTTGACCTCTATATGAGACGTTTTTCAAAGACTGCATTCATTTTTAAAACAAACCATAACCTTTATTTCATAAATAAAGGTTTAAAAAGCTTTACGTTGATTATCAAATAATGATAATCTAAAATATCGTGTTTACACACGACCATTACATAATGGTTTACAATACAAATATGTTACATCGAAATCAGTTTCTTGAATGCAGTTTTTACACAATATCATGCAAACATGGACTCCAAATCTTGTCCTTATTTTAGTATGCAACAGCGGAAGCTCTTAGTATTCACCTGAGAATAAACATGCTTTAAACGTCAACAAAAATGTTGGTGAGTTATAGGTTTAACCTATATATATCAAATCGTAACAATAGACCACAAGATTTCATATTTCAATACACATCCCATACATAGAGATAAAAATCATTCATATGGTGAACACATGGTAACCGACATTAACAAGATGCATATATAAGAATATCCCCATCATTCCGGGACACCCTTCGGATATGATATAAATTTCAAAGTACTAAAGCATCCGGTACTTTGGATGGGGTTTGTTAGGCCCAATAGATCTATCTTTAGGATTCGCGTCAATTAGGGTGTCTATTCCCTAATTCTTAGATTACCAGACTTAATAAAAAGGGGCATATTCGATTTCGATAATTCAACCATAGAATGTAGTTTCACGTACTTGTGTCTATTTTGTAAATTATTTATAAAACCTGCATGTATTCTCATCCCAAAAATATTAGATTTTAAAAGTGGGACTATAACTCACTTTCACAGATTTTTACTTTGTCGGGAAGTAAGACTTGGCCACTGGTTGATTCACGAACCTATAACAATATATACATATATATCAAAGTATGTTCAAAATATATTTACAACACTTTTAATATATTTTGATGTTTTAAGTTTATTAAGTCAGCTGTCCTCGTTAGTAACCTACAACTAGTTGTCCACAGTTAGATGTACAGAAATAAATCGATAAATATTATCTTGAATCAATCCACGACCCAGTGTATACGTATCTCAGTATTTATCACAACTCAAACTATATATATTTTGGAATCAAACTCAACCCTGTATAGCTAACTCCAACATTCACATATAGAGTGTCTATGGTTGTTCCGAAATATATATAGATGTGTCGACATGATAGGTCGAAATATTGTATACGTGTCTATGGTATCTCAAGATTACATAATATACAATACAAGTTGATTAAGTTATGGTTGGAATAGATTTGTTACCAATTTTCACGTAGCTAAAATGAGAAAAATTATCCAATCTTGTTTTACCCATAACTTCTTCATTTTAAATCCGTTTTGAGTGAATCAAATTGCTATGGTTTCATATTGAACTCTATTTTATGAATCTAAACAGAAACAGTATAGGTTTATAGTCAGAAAAATAAGTTACAAGTCATTTTTGTAAAGGTAGTCATTTCAGTCGAAATAACGACGTCTAGATGACCATTTTAGAAAACATACTTCCACTTTGAGTTTAACCATAATTTTTGGATATAGTTTCATGTTCATAATAAAAATAATTTTCCCAGAATAACAACTTTTAAATCAAAGTTTATCATAGTTTTTAATTAACTAACCCAAAACAGCCCGCGGTGTTACTACGACGGCGTAAATCCGGTTTTACGGTTTTTTTCGTGTTTCCAGGTTTTAAATCATTAAGTTAGCATATCATATAGATATAGAACATGTGTTTAGTTGATTTTAAAAGTCAAGTTAGAAGGATTAACTTTTATTTGTGAACAAGTTTAGAATTAACTAAACTATGTTCTAGTGATTACAAGTTTAAACCTTCGAATAAGATAGCTTTATATGTATGAATCGAATGATGTTATGAACATCATTACTACCTAAAGTTCCTTGGATAAACCTACTAGAAATAAGAAAAATAGATCTAGCTTCAAAGGATCCTTGGATGGCTTGAAAGTTCTTGAAGCAGAATCATGACACGAAAACAATTTCAAGTAAGATTTCCACTCGAAATAAGATTGTTATAGTTATAGAAATTGAATTAAAGTTTGAATATGATTATTACCTTGTATTAGAAATATAACCTACTGTAAGTAACAAAGGTTTCTTGATCTTGGATGATTACTTGGAATGGATTTAGAAAACTTGGAAGTAAACTTGCAATCTTGGAAGTATTCTTGATTTTATGAAACTAGAACTTTTGGAATTTATGAAGAACACTTAGAACTTGAAGATAAAACTTGAGAGAGTTCAATTAGATGAAGAAAATTGAAGAATGAAAGTGTTTGTAGGTGTTTTTGGTCGTTGGTGTATGGATTAGATATAAAGGATATGTAATTTTGTTTTCATGTAAATAAGTCATGAATGATTACTCATATTTTTGTAATTTTATGAGATATTTCATGCTAGTTGCCAAATGATGGTTCCCACATGTGTTAGGTGACTTACATGGGCTTCTAAGAGCTGATCATTGAAGTGTATATACCAATAGTACATACATCTAAAAGCTGTGTATTGTACGAGTACGAATACGGGTGCATACGAGTAGAATTGTTGATGAAACTAAACGAGGATGTAATTGTAAGCATTTTTGTTAAGTAGAAGTATTTTGATAAGTGTCTTGAAGTCTTTCAAAAGTTTATGAACACATATTAAAACACTACATGTATATACATTTTAACTGAGTCGTTAAGTCATCGTTAGTCGTTACATGTAAATGTTGTTTTGAAACCTTTAGGTTAACGATCTTGTTGAATGTTGTTAATCCATTGTTTATTATAACAAATGAGATGTTAAATTGTTATATTATCATGATATTATGATATATAATATATCTTAGTATGATATATATACAGTTAAATGTCGTTACAACGATAATCGTTACATATATGTCTCGTTTCGAAATCATTAAGTTAGTAGTCTTATTTTTACGTATGTATTTCATTGTTAATACACTTAATAATATATTTACTTATCATTTAACATAATTAACCAAGTGTATCGATATCTTAATATGATTCATATGTAACTAGTAAGACGTTGTTATAACGATAATCGTTATATATATCGTTTTCGAGTTTCTTAAATTAATAGTCTCATTTTTATGTATATAACTCATTGTTAAAATACCTAATGAGATACATACTTATAATAAAATCATGTTAACTATATATATAACCATATATATGTCATCGTATAGTTTTTACAAGTTTTAACGTTCGTGAATCACCGGTCAACTTGGGTGGTCAATTGTCTATATGAAACCTATTTCAATTAATCAAGTCTTAACAAGTTTGATTGCTTAACATGTTGGAAACATTTAATCATGTAAATATCAATCTCAATTAATATATATAAACATGGAAAAGTTCGGGTCACTACAGTACCTACCCGTTAAATAAATTTCGTCCCGAAATTTTAAGCTGTTGAAGGTGTTGACGAATCTTCTGGAAATAGATGCGGGTATTTCTTCTTCATCTGATCTTCATGCTCCCAGGTGAACTCGGGTCCTCTACGAGCATTCCATCGAACCTTAACAATTGGTATCTTGTTTTGCTTAAGTCTTTTAACCTCACGATCCATTATTTCGACGGGTTCTTCGATGAATTGAAGTTTTTCGTTGATTTGGATTTCATCTAACGGAATAGTGAGATCTTCTTTAGCAAAACATTTCTTCAAATTCGAGACGTGGAAAGTGTTATGTACAGCCGCGAGTTGTTGAGGTAACTCAACTCGGTAAGCTACTGGTCCGACACGATCAATAATCTTGAATGGTCCAATATACCTTGGATTTAATTTCCCTCGTTTACCAAATCGAACAACGCCTTTCCAAGGTGCAACTTTAAGCATGACCATCTCTCCAATTTCAAATTCTATATCTTTTCTTTTAATGTCAGCGTAGCTCTTTTGTCGACTTTGGGCGGTTTTCAACCGTTGTTGAATTTGGATGATCTTCTCGGTAGTTTCTTGTATAATCTCCGGACCCGTAATATGTCTATCCCCCACTTCACTCCAACAAATCGGAGACCTGCACTTTCTACCATAAAGTGCTTCAAACGGCGCCATCTCAATGCTTGAATGGTAGCTATTGTTGTAGGAAAATTCTGCTAATGGTAGATGTCGATCCCAACTGTTTCCGAAATCAATAACACATGCTCGTAGCATGTCTTCAAGCATTTGTATCGTCCTTTCGCTCTGCCCATCAGTTTGTGGATGATAGGCAGTACTCATGTCTAGACGAGTTCCTAATGCTTGCTGTAATGTCTGCCAGAATCTTGAAATAAATCTGCCATCCCTATCAGAGATAATAGAGATTGGTATTCCATGTCTGGAGATGACTTCCTTCAAATACAGTCGTGCTAACTTCTCCATCTTGTCATCTTCTCTTATTGGCAAGAAGTGTGCTGATTTGGTGAGACGATCAACTATTACCCAAATAGTATCAAAACCACTTGCAGTCCTTGGCAATTTAGTGATGAAATCCATGGTAATGTTTTCCCATTTCCATTCCGGGATTTCGGGTTGTTGAAGTAGACCTGATGGTTTCTGATGCTCAGCTTTGACCTTAGAACACGTCAAACATTCTCCTACGTATTTAGCAACATCGGCTTTCATACCCGGCCACCAAAAATGTTTCTTGAGATCCTTGTACATCTTCCCCGTTCCAGGATGTATTGAGTATCTAGTTTTATGAGCTTCTCTAAGTACCATTTCTCTCATATCTCCAAATTTTGGTACCCAAATCCTTTTAAGCCTATACCGGGTTCCGTCTTCCCAAATATTAAGATGCTTCTCCGATCCTTTGGGTATTTCATCCTTTAAATTTTCCTCTTTTAAAACTCCTTGTTGCGCCTCCTTTATTTGAGTAGTAAGGTTATTATGAATCATTATATTCATAGATTTTACTCGAATGGGTTCTCTGTCCTTCCTGCTCAAGGCATCGGCTACCACATTTGCCTTCCCCGGGTGGTAACGAATCTCAAAGTCGTAATCATTCAATAATTCAATCCACCTACGCTGCCTCATATTCAGTTGTTTCTGATTAAATATGTGTTGAAGACTTTTGTGGTCGGTATATATAATACTTTTGACCCCATATAAGTAGTGCCTCCAAGTCTTTAATGCAAAAACAACCGCGCCTAATTCCAAATCATGCGTCGTATAATTTTGTTCGTGAATCTTCAATTGTCTAGACGCATAAGCAATCACTTTTGTTCGTTGCATTAATACACAACCGAGACCTTGCTTTGATGCGTCACAATAAATCACAAAATCATCATTCCCTTCAGGCAATGACAATATAGGTGCCGTAGTTAGCTTTTTCTTCAATAACTGAAACGCTTTCTCTTGTTCATCATTCCATTCAAATTTCTTCCCTTTATGCGTTAATGCAGTCAAGGGTTTTGCTATTCTGGAAAAGTCTTGGATGAACCTTCTGTAGTAACCAGCTAGTCCTAAAAACTGGCGTATGTGTTTCGGAGTTTTCGGGGTTTCCCACTTTTCAACAGTTTCTATCTTTGCCGGATCCACCTTAATACCTTCTTTGTTCACTATGTGATCGAGGAATTGAACTTCTTCCAACCAAAATGCACACTTTGAAAACTTAGCGTACAATTCTTCCTTCCTCAATACTTCTAACACCTTTCTCAAATGTTCACCGTGTTCTTGGTCATTCTTTGAGTAAATAAGTATGTCATCAATGAAAACAATGACAAACTTGTCAAGGTATGGTCCACACACTCGGTTCATAATGTCCATGAACACAGCTGGTGCATTAGTTAAACCAAATGGCATGACCATAAACTCGTAATGACCGTAACGTGTTCTGAAAGCAGTCTTTGGAATATCATCTTCTTTCACCCGCATTTGATGATACCCGGAACGTAAGTCAATCTTTGAATAAACAGACGAGCCTTGTGGTTGATCAAATAAGTCGTCGATTCTCAGTAGTGGGTAACGGTTCTTGATGGTAAGTTTGTTCAACTCTCGGTAGTCGATACACAACCTGAATGTACCATCTTTCTTCTTGACAAACAAAACAGGAGCTCCCCACGGTGATGTGCTTGGTCGAATAAAACCACGCTCTAAAAGTTCTTGTAATTGGCTTTGCAGTTCTTTCATCTCGTTGGGTGCGAGTCTGTAAGGAGCACGAGCTATTGGTGCAGCTCCTGGCACAAGATCTATTTAAAATTCAACGGATCGATTTGGGGGTAATCCCGGTAATTCTTTCGAAAATACATCGGGAAATTCTTTTGCAATGGGAACATCATTGATGCTCTTTTCTTCAGTTTGTACTTTCTCGACGTGTGCTAGAACAGCATAGCAACCTTTTCTTATTAGTTTTTGTGCCTTCAAATTACTAATAAGATGTAGCTTCGTGTTGCCCTTTTCTCCGTACACCATTAAGGGTTTTCCTTTTTCTCGTATAATGCGAATTGCATTTTTGTAACAAACGATCTCTGCTTTCACTTCTTTCAACCAGTCCATACCGATTATCACATCAAAACTCCCTAACTCTACTGGTATCAAATCAATCTTAAATGATTCGCTAACCAGTTTAATTTCTCGATTCCGACATATATTATCTGCTGAAATTAATTTACCATTTGCTAATTTGAGTAAAAATTTACTATCCAACGGCGTCAATGGACAACTTAATTTAGCACAAAAATCTCTACTGATATAGCTTCTATCCACACCCGAATCAAATAAAACGTAAGCAGATTTATTGTTAATAAGAAACGTACCCGTAACAAGCTCCGGGTCTTCCTGTGCCTCTGCCGCATTAATATTGAAAACTCTTTCGCGGCCTTGTCCATTCGTGTTCTCCTGGTTCGGGCAATTTCTAATAATGTGTCCCGGTTTTCCACATTTATAACAAACTACATTGGCATAACTTGCTCCGACACTACTTCCTCCGCCATTACTCGTTCCGACACCATTTGTTCCTTTCGTTCTGTTAACCTCTGGTCCGTAGACCTCACACTTCGCCGCGCTGACCATTTCTTTTACACTTGTTGCAAAATTTGGTGCAGAACCCCGAGTGATACTTTTCACACCTTTGGCATAGCTGCTTCTGATTGTTGTTGTTGTTGCGGTTGTTATTGTTGTTGGGATGATTGTTGTAGTTGCTGTTGTTGTTGTTGTTGATATAAAGTTCATCGGGGTTGGAATTAGATTTCTCTATTTTTATGCCCTTTCCCTTATTATTTTCTTTTGCCTTTTTAAATTCAGTTGGGGTAATTTCTATAACATCATCGGAATTCTCGTCGGAATCCGATTCATCGGAGAATTGGTAATCCTCCCAATATTTTGCTTCCTTGGCGGAAACACCATTGACCATAATTAACCTTGGTCGGTTGGTTGAGGATTTTCTTTTACTTAACCGTTTTATTATTTCCCCCACCGGTTCTATTTCCTCCTCCGGTTCCTCCTCTTCCGGTTCTGATTCTTCTTCCGGTTCTTCTTCGGGAACTTGTGAATCAGTACAATATATATTCGACTCTTCGTTATTATTAGGTGAGTCAATGGGATTTGTGCTAGAGGTAGACATCTATCACACAATATCAAACATGTTAAGAGATTAATATATCACATAATATATACATGTTAATATTATATAGTTTCCAACAAAAATGTTAAGCAATCATTTTTAAAGAAAACACGGTCGAAGTCCAGACTCACTAATGCATCCTAAAAAACTCGATAAGACACACTAATGCAAATTTCTGGTTCTGTAAGACCAACGCTCGGATACCAACTGAAATGTCCCGTTCTTATTGATTAAAAACGTTCCATATTAATTGATTTCGTTGCGAGGTTTTGACCTCTATATGAGACGTTTTTCAAAGACTGCATTCATTTTTAAAACAAACCATAACCTTTATTTCATAAATAAAGGTTTAAAAAGCTTTACGTTGATTATCAAATAATGATAATCTAAAATATCGTGTTTACACACGACCATTACATAATGGTTTACAATACAAATATGTTACATCAAAATCAGTTTCTTGAATGCAGTTTTTACACAATATCATGCAAACATGGACTCCAAATCTTGTCCTTATTTTAGTATGCAACAGCGGAAGCTCTTAGTATTCACCTGAGAATAAACATGCTTTAAACGTCAACAAAAATGTTGGTGAGTTATAGGTTTAACCTATATATATCAAATCGTAACAATAGACCACAAGATTTCATATTTCAATACACATCCCTTACATAGAGATAAAAATCATTCATATGGTGAACACCTGGTAACCGACATTAACAAGATGCATATATAAGAATATCCCCATCATTCCGGGACACCCTTCGGATATGATATAAATTTCGAAGTACTAAAGCATCCGGTACTTTGGATGGGGTTTGTTAGGCCCAATAGATCTATCTTTAGGATTCGCGTCAATTATGGTGTCTATTCCCTAATTCTTAGATTACCGGACTTAATAAAAAGGGGCATATTCGATTTCGATAATTCAACCATAGAATGTAGTTTCACGTACTTGTGTCTATTTTGTAAATCATTTATAAAACCTGCATGTATTCTCATCCCAAAAATATTAGATTTTAAAAGTGGGACTATAACTCACTTTCACAGATTTTTACTTTGTCGGGAAGTAAGACTTGGCCACTGGTTGATTCACGAACCTATAACAATATATACATATATATCAAAGTATGTTCAAAATATATTTACAACACTTTTAATATATTTTGATGTTTTAAGTTTATTAAGTCAGTTGTCCTCGTTAGTAACCTACAACTAGTTGTCCACAGTTAGATGTACAGAAATAAATCGATAAATATTATCTTGAATCAATCCACGACCCAGTGTATACGTATCTCAGTATTGATCACAACTCAAACTATATATATTTTGGAATCAAACTCAACCCTGTATAGCTAACTCCAACATTCACATATAGAGTGTCTATGGTTGTTCCGAAATATATATAGATGTGTCGACATGATAGGTCAAAATATTGTATACGTGTCTATGGTATCTCAAGATTACATAATATACAATACAAGTTGATTAAGTTATGGTTGGAATAGATTTGTTACCAATGTTCACGTAGCGAAAATGAGAAAAATTATCCAATCTTGTTTTACCCATAACTTCTTCATTTTAAATCCGTTTTGAGTGAATCAAATTGCTATGGTTTCATATTGAACTCTATTTTATGAATCTAAACAGAAACAGTATAGGTTTATAGTCAGAAAAATAAGTTACAAGTCGTTTTTGTAAAGGTAGTCATTTCAGTCGAAATAAGGACGTCTAGATGACCATTTTAGAAAACATACTTCCACTTTGAGTTTAACCATAATTTTTGGATATAGTTTCATGTTCATAATAAAAATCATTTTCCCAGAATAACAACTTTTAAATCAAAGTTTATCATAGTTTTTAATTAACTAACCCAAAACAGCCCGCGGTGTTACTACGACGGCGTAAATCCGGTTTTACGGTGTTTTTCGTGTTTCCAGGTTTTAAATCATTAAGTTAGCATATCATATAGATATAGAACATGTGTTTAGTTGATTTTAAAAGTCAATTTAGAAGGATTAACTTTTATTTGTGAACAAGTTTAGAATTAACTAAACTATGTTCTAGTGATTACAAGTTTAAACCTTCGAATAAGATAGCTTTATATGTATGAATCGAATGATGTTATGAACATCATTACTACCTAAAGTTCCTTGGATAAACCTACTAGAAATAAGAAAAATAGATCTAGCTTTAAAGGATCCTTGGATGGCTTGAAAGTTCTTGAAGCAGAATCATGACACGAAAACAATTTCAAGTAAGATTTCCACTCGAAATAAGATTGTTATAGTTATAGAAATTGAATTAAAGTTTGAATATGATTATTACCTTGTATTAGAAATATAACCTACTGTAAGTAACAAAGGTTTCTTGATCTTGGATGATTACTTGGAATGGATTTAGAAAACTTGGAAGTAAACTTGCAATCTTGGAAGTATTCTTGATTTTATGAAACTAGAACTTTTGGAATTTATGAAGAACACTTAGAACTTGAAGATAAAACTTGAGAGAGTTCAATTAGATGAATAAAATTGAAGAATGAAAGTGTTTGTAGGTGTTTTTGGTCGTTGGTGTATGGATTAGATATAAAGGATATGTAATTTTGTTTTCATGTAAATAAGTCATGAATGATTACTCATATTTTTGTAATTTTATGAGATATTTCATACTAGTTGCCAAATGATGGTTCCCACATGTGTTAGGTGACTTACATGGGCTGCTAAGAGCTGATAATTGAAGTGTATATACCAATAGTACATACATCTAAAAGCTGTGTATTGTACGAGTACGAATACGGGTGCATACGAGTAGAATTGTTGATGAAACTAAACGAGGATGTAATTGTAAGCATTTTTGTTAAGTAGAAGTATTTTGATAAGTGTCTTGAAGTCTTTCAAAAGTTTATGAACACATATTAAAACACTACATGTATATACATTTTAACTGAGTCGTTAAGTCATCGTTAGTCGTTACATGTAAATGTTGTTTTGAAACCTTTAGGTTAACGATCTTGTTGAATGTTGTTAATCCATTGTTTATTATAACAAATGAGATGTTAAATTGTTATATTATCATGATATTATGATATATAATATATCTTAGTATGATATATATACAGTTAAATGTCGTTACAACGATAATCGTTACATATATGTCTCGTTTCGAAATCATTAAGTTAGTAGTCTTATTTTTACATATGTATTTCATTGTTAATACACTTAATAATATATTTACTTATCATTTAACATAATTAACCAAGTGTATCAATATCTTAATATGATTCATATGTAACTAGTAAGACGTTGTTATAACGATAATCGTTATATATATCGTTTTCGAGTTTCTTAAATTAATAGTCTCATTTTTATGTATATAACTCATTGTTAAAATACCTAATGAGATACATACTTATAATAAAATCATGTTAACTATATATATAACCATATATATGTCATCGTATAGTTTTTACAAGTTTTAACGTTCGTGAATCACCGGTCAACTTGGGTGGTCAATTGTCTATATGAAACCTATTTCAATTAATCAAGTCTTAACAAGTTTGATTACTTAACATGTTGGAAACATTTAATCATGTAAATATCAATCTCAATTAATATATATAAACATGGAAAAGTTCGGGTCACTACAGATACGACGTGCTAAGTACACTAACGGATGTTGTGAACACCGATGGTCTTTCGCGAGCACCATTCACTTGTATGATTGATTAACCATAGTTATGTGTTGTAGTTTTAGCATATTAAATTGTGAACTATATGCTATTGGTGATGCTAGCTTATTGTGAATTGCGGATATTTAGTTTTGCATGGTCGTTGAATTGCTAGCTCGTATGCGGTATTTGTGTAAGTGTTTGCAAGTAAGTAGATTATATGTATATGTATAATTATTGCATTCACTAAGATTCATGCTTACTCCTCTCGTTGGTTACCTTTTTACACGTATTGTGATGTGAAGCTAGCTAGTTGTTAGACTAGATGCATAGGAGCACTTGGGCTCGATGGGGTAGCTTTTGGATATTGGACGTGGATTGAGGATTTAGTGATCTCCGGGATTATGCACTTGGTATCGGGTTGGGTCATAGAGTCCTAACTCATCTAAATGTGTAATTGGGTCGAATTAGTCACGTCTTATATTCATGGGTCGTTGGAGACCCGAGGGTCGAATACTCTTTTGTCGTATAAAACCCGTTTGCATATTGTTTAAAATAGTTAAACTTGGGTTGGATTAAAATTGGGTTGCCCTGTGTTAAAATTAGGCTGACCCGGTTTTGTGTTATAAGGCGCGCCGCGCGGTTATATGCGCGCCGCGCATATGTGTCTGGACAAACTGCCTTTAAAAAAAATAAACGTGTGTTTTCTCGTGTTACGTTTTAGGGTCTTTACAAGTGGTATCAGAGCATAGTCTAAGGGAATTAGGTGACCTTCGAATAGGTGCCTAGTCTTAGACTTAATGACGGTTGTGCGTTATTTGCGGGACTTGTAGGAATACGGGTCAGATTAAGATTTGTTAGTGCCTTAGAGTAGGTGACTAACTAGGACTTGTCTTTGTACAAAGTGTGATTATGTAGGGCCTCATTTCGTGTGTAAATTAGTGCCTTAGATAGCTAGTGCCTAATGTAAGTAGGTGAACTTGGACGTTGTTTCACTGCTAGTCTATTGGGGAGTAGGTTGACTTGTTGTTATGTATACGTATATGTATATATTATTATACTACATATAGTGTATGGTGTTTTAGTTATGAGTCCAGTGGTGGGGCTCGGGTACTCGGGGGTTTTGTATAGTCCAGTCTAACAACAGGACTTCGCTTGTTCGAAGGTTCTTATGGTATTGTGCTTTGTATTGTGTGAATGTTGCGTCAATCCCGGTAAAGTACTTTGCATGACCATGTAGAAATGGTAAGGTACGCAATTATAATAATGACTGATCACCATTATTACGAAAGTGTATCATGACACCAAGCATGACATGATGAGTACCGAATGGAGGAAACGTGGCATGGTTGGGTTATAATCAGGACGAATTAGGAATCTTTTATTGGTTCCTAGGATATATTTGTCTCGGGCAATGTGCTTGTTGTCACATCGGGTTCATTGCGAGTCGAAAAGTGTTACGGTAGATTTGGTTATCTAAGGTGAGTGGGGGGACTCACGAGCTTGGTGCGTGCTTAGTCACCCTAAATAGTGGGTGTACTATTGAGATTGTCATTGGTTGTAGTTACACATCGTAACTAGGATGACTGACTTATGTGTGCGTGCGTGTGCGAAGAGGACTTGAAATCCGTAATGGGATGACACAAGTCTAATGATTGTAGTTTGGGGTTACACTCGGTAGAGTGTGTGATTAGAGAATCGTGTAAGGATTCTAGTTGTGAGTTGCCTTGGAATTGGCGAATCGAGGAGTCTTTGGGTCGTTAAACTCACAGGAGTGGGACCCATATGCCAGTGGTTGCGTTAGTGTGTTGTGGATTATAGGGTAACATTCCTAACGGAATATCCCATGTAGTTGTGGTTGAGTCGATATGTGGAAGGATGTAAGACTTGGTGTTCCCGAGCTTCTCCTTAGTGTTAGATGAAGGGCTTCGTTAGGCTATATCATTTGGCCTTGTGGGAATTGCGGGTAGCATTTGATCGCTAGTAACGTTTTATAAGACAATAAACCATAAGGTTTGTCAGGTAGGTATGACTTCAGGTCATTCTTGTGGAGAGATGGGTGATATCGGGTGTATGGAACCCAAAGATCGAGTTTCTAAATCTCGGTAGATTGTGGTGGGAGTCTGCATGACACTGCGTCAGGTGTCCCCTTATACCTGCTAGTGTGATGTTCAACTCCGGTGATGGTGTGATCACTTTGTGCTTAGGGTGCCCGTAAGATACCCTTGGAAGCATCGGAGATTATAATAGTGATCGACGGGTGATAGTAATTCGAAGGTTGCGAAAGTCGAAGTTTAAGAGCATTGCGGTAAATACTTCTTATGAAGTGACGGATGAGCGAATCTTGTTGCTCTTAAGTGATAGATGGGTAAAGATGACTGGTGAGCCGGTGGCGGATTTAATGTTCTGCTAGACCAAAGGTTATGATGAAGTGTTGATATTGCGCTCGACGCAATTATTGTGTCAGATTGGTCACTCTTCTCCATGAGAGTGAGCAATTGTTGATAAAGGTTCGTTGAGTGAAAGGTCGGGTGATCTCGACTGAGAAGCACGATGTGACGCCCCGTACAAAATTAACGTGTACGGATCATCAACAACAGGATCATTACAAGGTCAAACACTATATGCTGTTTTAAAGTAAGTTTGCATTCATAAGAAAAGGTGACGTCATAACCAATGTCAAATGTTTAACATACGATAGTAGGCTTCTACGAATAGAAGCATTTAACATAAGTACGAGACCCGTAGGTCATTACAAATTCATTGTTTCAAAAGTAACATAGTTGTGAATGCAAGGTAAACGTTTCATGCAGAGACATCTCTAACAAAAGCAGCGGGAGTCTACACAGTAAGACTACTACAGCGGAAGCATCAAACCTCTAAGCACCTGAGAAAACATGCTTAAAAACGTCAACACTAATGTTGGTGAGTTATAGTTTAAGTATAACAGTAATGTAAGGTAGGCCAAGAGATTTCAGTATTTCAAAACAGTATGAAAATTATATGTTCAACCGTGGGCACTTGGTAACTAACTTAACGTAATATCACCCCCTAAAAGTACACTTGGCGAGTGCGTAAGTTTATGAAGTATTAAACACCCGTTAAATGCTAGCACTACTAGCCCGAGTGGGGATGTCAAACCCTATGGATCCATATCTAAGATTCGCATTCACCGGTTCAAAGACCAATGACTAAACGTTACCGAGCTAAGGGGAAAGTTTATGCCGTTGTATAACCCACACATATTTAAATGTCCCATTCTTATTGATTAAAAACGTTCCATATTAATTGATTTCGTTGCGAGGTTTTGACCTCTATATGAGACGTTTTTTAAAGACTGCATTCATTTTAAAACAAACCATAACCTTTATTTCATAAATAAAGGTTTAAAAATCTTTTCGTAGATTATCAAATAATGATAATCTAAAATATCCTGTTTACACACGACCATTACATAATGGTTTACAATATAAATATGTTACATCGAAATCAGTTTCTTGAATGCAGTTTATATACAATATCATACAAACATGGACTCCAAATCTTGTCCTTATTTTAGTATGCAACAGCGGAAGCTCTTAGTATTCACCTGAGAATAAACATGCTTTAAACGTCAACAAAAATGTTGGTAAGTTATAGATTTAACCTATATATATCAAATCGTAACAATAGACCACAAGATTTCATATTTCAATACACATCCCATACATAGAGATAAAAATCATTCATATGCTGAACACCTGGTAACCGACATTAACAAGATGCATATATAAGAATATCCCCTTCATTCTGGGACACCCTTCGGATATGATATAAATTTCGAAGTACTAAAGCATCCGGTACTTTGGATGGAGTTTGTTAGGTCCAATAGATCTATCTTTAGGATTCACGTCAATTAGGGTGTCTGTTCCCTAATTCTTAGATTACCAGACTTAATAAAAAGGGGCATATTCGATTTCAATAATTCAACCATAGAATGTAGTTTCACGTACTTGTGTCTATTTTGTAAATCATTTATAAAACCTGCATGTATTCTCATCCCAAAAATATTAGATTTTAAAAGTGGGACTATAACTCACTTTCACAGATTTTTACTTCGTCGGGAAGTAAGACTTGGCCACTGGTTGATTCACGAACCTATAACAATATATACATATATATCAAAGTATGTTCAAAATATATTTACAACACTTTTAATATATTTTGATGTTTTAAGTTTATTAAGTCAGCTGTCCTCGTTAGTAACCTACAACTAGTTGTCCACAGTTAGATGTACAGAAATAAATCGATAAATATTATCTTGAATAAATCCACGACCCAGTGTATACGTATCTCAGTATTGATCACAACTCAAACTATATATATTTTGGAATCAACCTCAACCCTGTATAGCTAACTCCAACATTCACATATAGAGTGTCTATGGTTGTTCCGAAATATATATAGATGTGTCGACATGATAGGTCGAAACATTGTATACGTGTCTATGGTATCTCAAGATTACATAATATACAATACAAGTTGATTAAGTTATGGTTGGAATAGATTTGTTACCAATTTTCACGTAGCTAAAATGAGAAAAATTATCCAATCTTGTTTTACCCATAACTTCTTCATTTTAAATCCGTTTTGAGTGAATCAAATTGCTATGGTTTCATATTGAACTCTATTTTATGAATCTAGACAGAAAAATTATAGGTTTATAGTCGGAAAAATAAGTTAAAAGTTGTTTTTGTAAAGGTAGTCATTTCAGTCGAAAGAACGACGTCTAGATGACCATTTTAGGAAACATACTTCCACTTTGAGTTTAACCATAATTTTTGGATATAGTTTCATGTTCATAATAAAAATCATTTTCCCAGAATAACAACTTTTAAATCAAAGTTTATCATAGTTTTTAATTAACTAACCCAAAACAGCCCGCGGTGTTACTACGACGGCGTAAATCCGGTTTTAAGGTGTTTTTCGTGTTTCCAGGTTTTAAATCATTAAGTTAGCATATAATATAGATATAGAACATGTGTTTAGTTGATTTTAAAAGTCAAGTTAGAAGGATTAACTTTTATTTGCGAACAAGTTTAGAATTAACTAAACTATGTTCTAGTGATTACAAGTTTAAACCTTCGAATAAGATAGCTTTATATGTATGAATCGAATGATGTTATGAACATCATTACTACCTTAAGTTCCTTGGATAAACCTACTAGAAATGAGAAAAATAGATCTAGCTTCAAAGGATCCTTGGATGGCTTGAAAGTTCTTGAAGCAGAATCATGACACGAAAACAATTTCAAGTAAGATTTCCACTCGAAATAAGATTGTTATAGTTATAGAAATTGAATTAAAGTTTTAATATGATTATTACCTTGTATTAGAAAGATAACCTACTGTAAGTAACAAAAGTTTCTTGATCTTGGATGATTACTTGGAATGGATTTAGAAAACTTGGAAGTAAACTTGCAATCTTGGAAGTATTCTTGATTTTATGAAACTAGAACTTTTGGAATTTATGAAGAACACTTAGAACTTGAAGATAGAACTTGAGAGAGATCAATTAGATGAAGAAAATTGAAGAATGAAAGTGTTTGTAGGTGTTTTTGGTCATTGGTGTATGGATTAGATATAAAGGATATGTAATTTTGTTTTCATGTAAATAAGTCATGAATGATTACTCATATTTTTGTAATTTTATGAGATATTTCATGCTAGTTGCCAAATGATGGTTCTCACATGTATTAGGTGACTCACATGGGCTGTTAAGAGCTGATCATTGGAGTGTATATACCAATAGTACATACATCTAAAAGCTGTGTATTGTACGAGTACGAATACGGGTGCATACAGGTAGAATTGTTGATGAAACTGAACGAGGATGTAATTGTAAGCATTTTTGTTAAGTAGAAGTATTTTGATAAGTGTCTTGAAGTCTTTCAAAAGTGTATGAATACATATTAAAATACTACATGTATATACATTTTAACTGAGTCGTTAAGTCATCGTTAGTCGTTACATGTAAGTGTTGTTTTGAGACCTTTAGGTTAACGATCTTGTTAAATGTTGTTAACCCAAAGTTTATAATATCAAATGAGATTTTAAATTATTATATTATCATGATATTATGATATATTAATATATCTTAATATGATATATACATTTAAATGTCGTTACAACGATAATCGTTACATATATGTCTCATTTCGAAATCCCTAAGTTAGTAGTCTTGTTTTTACTTATGTAGTTCATTGTTAATACACTTAATGATATATTTAATTATCATATTATCATGTTATATATAATATAACAATGTATTAATATGCTTCATATATATTTAGTAAGACGTGGTTATAACGATAATCGTTATATGTATCGTTTCGAGTTTCATACTTCAATAGTCTCCTTTTTAAGTATATAACTTATTGTTACTATTTTTAATGAGATACTTGATGATCATTATATCATGGTAAACATATATATTTATTCATTTATGTATCATCATGTCATATACAACTTATAGCGTTCGTGAATCATTGGTCAATTAACCAAGTCTTAACAAGTTTGATTGCTTAACATGTTGGAAACATTTAATCATGTAAATATAGTTTTCATTAAACATATAATCATAGAAAGGTTCAGAAAAGTTCGGGTCACTACACATATATAAAATTTAAGTACTCGTGCCTAGTATGTAAAATGTAAAACGCGCATGTATTCTCAGTTCCCAAAACAGTTAAAGTAAAAAGGGATGCTATAACTCACAGTGGAAAGTAGTAAAGTCGATACGAGATAAGTAAGCAAGTAGTTGGTCCAAAGGTCCTCAACCTAAGTCAAAAGTTACTAAGTCAGTAAATCGTTCCCAAAGATTTAAAAGTATGTAAATTAGGTCTTAAGTATCATCATCATTCATCATAAGTCAAAAAGGGTAAAGTAAGTTTCAATCAAGAATAGAGTTCGAAACAAAGGCTGACTTCGTTCAGCCGCCACGACCTCTATACAAACTGAAATGAGGTGAGACCAGTGGCCATGGTTCTGTATATGAGTCCCCTAGTTTATGACCAACTTCCAGAACCAAAACCATCTTCGTTTGACTGTGGCGACGGTTTAAATGCGAGCATGTCAGAAATTTCAGCACAACGTTAAAAGGGCGTAGCGACTTTCGGAAGGCTATAAATCCTAAACCGTAACTCAGATTAAGATGAGGCATAAACAGAAAATCATCTACTCGAACCGAACTAACTGGAAATCAACTTTCCAGTAGCCCAGGTAGCCTGATCAGACCCTGAAAACAGTAAACAAAGTGCCCCGGTGGGTTCTTGGTGCTTGATGCTCATCACGGTTCTCATCCTTGATGCCTATAGCTTCAAGTGTACAACTCGTTGATATGTTTGCATCATCTTAACCAAGTTTTGACCATCATGACACTAGTGTATATCTAATATATGTAGCACAACTCATTTAAGGGCTGCAAGTAGGTTGATGAACCAAAGTTACATCAAGATCTTAGATCTGACACATACATGAGTTCTAGTAGTAATATTAAGCTATAAACTTGAAAGTAAACTAAATAAACAAGATCTTAAGTTGTAGAACTTAGATCTTAGTTAGATCTTAAAGATCCTAGACTAAAAAGTCTAGATCTAGTGTTCTTAAGTTAAACCCTAAGTTATGGAACTTGGATCTTTACTTTAATAAAACCATAAGTTATGAAACTTAGATTTTAATCTTGTAGAATGTATATATAAGCTTACAAGCTTTGTTTAAAACAAAATTGGAAGACCATAAGCTATAGAAACTTAGATCCAACATAAGTGTATGAAGTTATAACTAGAAAGTTTAATTTCCATGTTCTTCAACTTGCAATGTTTATACTTTAGTTCCAAGAAAATTGAGATCAAGTTTAACTAGTAATACTTGACCAAAATTAAATAAATCACTAATTGAAATACTTACAAAAGAAAAGTGTGTGTCACAAAGACAAGTCGGGACATGGAAAGTCAAATACGGTAACTAGTAAAATGTATAAGAATACATTTATTAAAACGCAAGTATTAATAATAAATATTAATAAATATAAGTCGGAAAATCTAGGGTCGTTACATTACCCACCTGTTAAAGAAAATTTCGTCCCGAAATTTTAAGCTGAGGTAGATGGAGGAGTTTGGAAAAGGTGAGGATACTTCTGCATCATTTGATCCTCTCGTTCCCAGGTAAACTCGGGTCCTCGTTTGGCATCCCATCGGACTCGGACGATCGGAATCTTGTTGTGTTTCAAAGTTTTGACCTCACGGTCCATAATTTCAACAGGTTCTTCCACGAAGTGGAGTTTGTCATCAATCGTAAGTTCCTCCAGTGGTATGACAAGTTCCGGTTCAGCAAGATACTTCTTCAAATTCGATACGTGGAAGGTAGGATGAACTGAGCTCAATTGAGTCGAAAGATCCAGACGGTAAGCAACGGGTCCAACACGCTCCATGATTTCAAAAGGACCAATGTATCGCGGGTTGATCTTCCCACATTTTCCAAAACGGATCACACCTTTCCAAGGCGCGACCTTCAACATTACACGGTCACCCACATTGAATTCGAAGTCTTTACGTTTAAGGTCGGCATAACTCTTTTGGCAATCACGGGCCGTCTTGCGTCTCGCTTGAATTTGGACAATCTTCTCGGTTGTTTCATGGATTAACTCGGGTCCGGTGATTTGCTTTTCGCCTACTTCGGCCCAAAAAATAGGAGAACGGCATTTGCGGCCATACAATGCTTCGAAAGGTGCGGCATTAATACTCGAATGATAACTGTTGTTCTAAGAGAATTCGGCTAGCGGCAAATGCCTTTCCCAAGCCTTTCCGAAATCAATAACACAAGCACGCAACATGTCCTCCAAAGTTTGAATCATTCGCTTGCTTTGTCCGTCGGTCTGTGGGTGATACGCAGTACTCATGTCGAGACGAGTCCCCAAGGCTTCTTGCAAAGAACGCCAAAATCTGGAAGCAAAACGGGCATCTCGGTCTGAAATAATTGATAAGGGCACACCATGACGAGATACAATTTCCTTTAGGTATAGTTGAGCGAGTCTTTCCATCGTATCCGTTTCTTTCATGGCTAAGAAGTGTGCAGATTTGGTAAGACGGTCAACGATAACCCAGATGGTATCGTATCCACCCACCGTCTTTGGTAGTTTCGTAATGAAGTCCATCGTTATCCTTTCCCACTTCCATTGCGGGATTTCCGGTTGCTGAAGTAACCCAGATGGCCTTTGATGTTCGACCTTAACCTTCGAACAAGTCAAACACTTCCCAACATAAGTAGCAACGTCCTTCTTAAGATTAGGCCACCAATACTGTTCCTTGAGATCGTGGTACATTTTACCGGCTCCTGGATGAATCGAATATCTTGACTTGTGGGCTTCGTCTAGAATGAGGCTTCGCAAATCCCCATAACTAGGCACCCAAATTCTTCCGACAAAGTATCAGAGTCCAGTCTCCTTAACCTCGAATCGAGAGACAAGAATGTTCAAGTGTTCATGAGAAATATTTTCCTCCTTGAGAGCCTCATCTTGGGCTACTCGAATTTGGCTATTGAGATTTGAATGAATGGTGATGTTCAAGGCTCAGGCACGAAGAGGTGCCATCCTCTCCTTTCGGCTCAAAGCGTCGGCTACAATATTAGCCTTGCCAGGATGGTAACGAAGTTCACAATCATAGTCGTTTAGCGTCTCGATCCATCGTCGCTGTCTCATGTTCAGTTGTTTCTGATCGAATATGTGTTGGAGGCTTTTGTGGTCGGTGAAGATATTACTTTTAGTTCCATAAAGATAGTGTCTCCATAATTTGAGCACAAAAACAATGGCTCCAAGTTCGAGATCGTGAGTAGTGTAGTTTCGCTAGTGAATCTTCAGTTGCCGAGAAGCATAAGCAATGACCTTCATCCTTTGCATCAATACGCAACCAAAACCATTTTTCGAGGCATCACAATACACGACGAAATCGTCACTACCTTCAGGAAGTGATAAGATAGGTGCGGTGGTTAACTTCTGCTTCAAGGTCGGTTTCCCAAACGAACTTCTTCCCTTTGTGAGTCAGCGCGGTTTAAAGGACGCGCAATCAGAGAGAAACCTTCAATAAATCTTCGGTAGTAACCGGCGAGACCTAAAAATTGGCGGATATGAGTCAGAGTAGTGGGGGTTTCCCACTTGCTGATAGCTTCGATCTTTGTGGTATCAACTTTGATACCTTGATCGCTCACAATATGACCCAGGAATTGGACTTCCTTCAACCAAAATTCGCACTTGGAGAATTTGGCATAAAGTTGCTCTTGTCTCAAGAGTTCAAGCACTAGTCGAAGATGTTGCTCATGTTCTTCTTCGCTTTTGGAGTAGATGAGGATATCATCTATGAAGACGATAACAAACTTATCCAGGTATGGCTTGCATGAATGATTCATGAGATCCATAAACACGGCAGGTGCGTTGGTTAAACCGAATGGCATCACAAAAAACTCATAATGACCATAACGAGTTCTGAACGCAGTTTTCATCACATCACTCTCCTTCACCCTCAGCTGGTGATAACCTTCGCAAATCGATCTTAGAGTAAACGCTTGATCCTTGCAGCTGGTCGAAAAGATCGTCAATAGTGGGAAGGGGATACCGATTCTTGATCGTCAACTTGTTCAGCTCACGATAATCGATACACATGCGAAAAGATCCATCCTTCTTCTTTACAGACATAACAGGTGAGCCCCAAGGCGATGAATTTGGTTGGATAAATCCACGGTCTAGCAGTTCTTGTAGTTGATTTTGCAACTCTTGCATTTCGGAAGGTGCGAGTCTATAAGGTGCGCGAGCTACAGGTGCAGCTCCTGGCACTAAATCGATCTGAAACTCCACTGACCTCGTTGGCGGTAATCCAGGCAATTCTTCTGGAAAGACATCGGGAAATTCGTTCACAATTCGTACATCATCCACGCTCTTCACCTCGGTTTCTAATGTTTCACATGTGCTAAAACAGCAAGACGTCCTTTCTTCATGATCTTTTGTGCTTTCATGCAACTAATGAGGTTCAGCTTCGAGTTACATCTCTCTCCGTAAATCAGTGGCTCACCATCTCCGTGTGGTATACGAATAGCTTTATCTCCGCAGATAATG
This sequence comes from Rutidosis leptorrhynchoides, assembly GCF_046630445.1. Lineage (NCBI taxonomy): Eukaryota > Viridiplantae > Streptophyta > Magnoliopsida > Asterales > Asteraceae > Rutidosis > Rutidosis leptorrhynchoides. Next base: position 132,421,368 of record NC_092333.1, on the reverse strand, counting down.
TCGGCTCTTACCTTGGTCAACCAGTCCATACCGACAATCACATCAAAACTTCCCAATTTGATGGGTATCAAGTCAATCTCGAAATCCACACCAGCTATGTTAATAATACCTCCTCGGCTAATTTGGTCAACTTTCTCAAGTTTTCCATTGGCTACCTCAACAAGCATACTTTCCTTTAAAGGAACTAATGACCAATCTATCTTAGAGCGAAAGTGTCTACAAACATAACTCCTATCGGCACCAGTATCAAATAGGACAGAAGCTAATAGATTGTTGATAGTGATTATACCTGTAACCAAGTCGGGGTTCTCACGAGCATCCTTTGCGTTTACGTTGAAAACTCTTCCACGCGCTGGCCAGCCGTCCTTTCTCTTGTTGGGACATTCATTCCTGAAGTGGCCATGTTGTCCACACTCATAGCATTTCCTTGGCCCAGTAGGGTTTGTCTTCACAGTTCGGGTAGTGATCTTGCAGTCTTTGCCAATATGCCCAGTCCTTTTACACTTTTCACAGACCACATTGCAGTACCCGGTATGATGCTTGTAGCATCTCTTGTGTAGTGACTCGAACTTTTCCATGATTATATATTATATGAGATTAATATTTACATGAATAAATGTTTCCATCATGTTAAGCAATCAAACTTGTTAAGACTTGATTAATTGAAATGAGTTTATGTAGACAATTGACCACCCCGTTTGCCTGATGATTCACGAACGTCATAACTTGTGATAATTATATAATCATTTTATTTTTTTATAATGTAAGTTTTTATTTTATATATATATATAAGAAGAAATACAATTAAATCAAAGACGTACAACTAAAACACTATTTGCTACAGTAAAACACTATTTGCTATAGTAAAACTCTATTTGCTACAGTAAAATACTATTTGCTACAGTAAACACTATTTACTACAGTAACACTATTTAGTCGTATTCAATCCGTATTCGTACTCGTACAATACACAACTTCTAAATGTATATACTATTGGTATATATACTTCAATGATCAGCTCTTAGCAGCTTTAATGAGTCACTAAATATGTGGGAACCATCATTTGGCAACTAGCATGAAATATCTAACAAAAATACAAACTAATGGAACCTTATATTCAAGGGTAGGATCACGTTTTTCTTCACCAACCATAAACACATTTTCATTCCAACTTTTATGCATCAAATTACTCTCTCTCAATTCCTCTCTTATTGTTCCAAGTGTTCTTCATCATTTTCTTCATAATCTAGCTCAATCTAGTTAACCTAGATCAACATATAAAATAACTACTCAAGAACACTTCATAAACACTTTAAAGTTTACAAGTTTACTTCCAAGCTTTCTAATCTATTCCAAGTAATCATCTAAGATCAAGAAACCTCTGTTATTTATAGTAGGTTATCATTCTAATTCAAGGTATAATTCATATTCAAACTTTGATTCAATTTCTATAACTATAACAATCTTAATTCGAGTAGAAATCTTACTTGAACTTATTTTCGTGTCATGATTATACTTCAAGAACTTTCAAGCCATCCAAGATCCTTTGAAGCTAGATCATTTCTTATCACTTCCAGTAGGTTTACCTACTAAACTTGAGGTAGTAATAATGTTCATAACATCATTCGATTCATATATATAAAAATATCTTATTCGAAGATTATAACTTGTAATCACTAGAACATAGTTTAGTTAATTCTAAACTTGTTCGCAAACAAAGTTAATCCTTCTAACTTGACTTTTAAAATCAACTAAACACATGTTCTATATCTATATGATATGCTAACTTAATGATTTAAAACCTGAAAACACGAATAACACCGTAAAACCGGACATACGCCGTCGTAGTGAAACCGGGGGCTGTTTTGGTTTAGATAATTAAAAACTATGATAAACTTTGATTTACAAATTGTTCTTCTGGGAAAATGATTTTTCTTATGAACATGAAACTATATCCAAAAATCATGGTTAAACTCAAAGTGGAAGTATGTTTTTCAAAATGGTCATCAAGACGTCGTTCTTTCGACTGAAATGACTACCTCTTACAAAAACGACTTATAACTTATATTTCTGACTATAAACTTATACTTTTTCTGTTTAGATTCATAAATTTCAGTTCAATATGAAACCATAGCAACTTGAATCACTCAAAACGGATTTAAAACGAAGAAGTTATGGGTAAAACAAAATTGGATATTTTTACTTGTTGTAGCTATGTGAAATTTGTAACAAATCTATACAAATCATAACTTAACTAACTTATATTGTATTATACATGTATTCTAACATATATTATGTAATCTTGGGATACCATAAACACGTATACAATATTTTGACAAACCATATCGACCCATATATATATATATATATATATATATATATATATATATATATATATATATATATATATATATATATATATATATATATATATATATATATATATATATATTATTTGTGAACAACCATAGACACTCTATATGCAGTAATGTTCGAGTTAGCTATACAGGGTTGAGGTTGATTCCAAAATAATATATATACTTTGAGTTGTGATATAGCCTGAGACTTGTATACACTGGGTCGTGGATTGATTCGAGATAATATATATTAATTTAATTCTGTACATCTAACTGTGAACAACTAGTTGTAGATTACTAACGTTGGTCTGCTAACTTAACAAACTTAAATCGTTAAAATGTAATAAAACATATTGTGAATATATTTCAATCATACTTTAATATATATGTATATATTTATTATAAGTTCGTGAATCGATCAGTGGCCAAGTCTAATTCTCAACGAATTAAGAATCTGTGAAAGTGAGTTATAGTCCCACTTTTAAAATCTAATATTTTGGGATGAGAATACATGCAGTTTTATAAATGTTTTACAAAATAGACACAAGTATGTGAAACTACATTCTATGGTTGAATTATTATTACTGAATATCACCCTTTTTAGTCTGGTAATCTAAGAATTAGGGAACAGAAACCCTAATTGACGCGAATCCTAAAGAGAGATCTATTGGGCCTAACAAATCGCTTTCGGGTTACAGATGCTTTAGTACTTCGATTTTATCATGTCCGATGAGAGTCCCAGAATGATGGGGATATTCTAGATGCGTTCTGTTAATGTCGGTTACCAGGTGTTCACCATATGAATGATTTTTATCTCTATGCAGTTTATGCGAAATGCCTGATATGAGATGGATGTTTATGAAAAATGAAATCTTGTGGTCTATCATTACAATTTGATATATATAGGTTAAACCTATAAATCACCAACATTTTTGTTGACGTTTTTAAGCATGTTTATTCTCAGGTGATTATTAAGAGCTTCCGCTGTTGCATGCTAATTAAGGACAAGAATTGGAGTCAGTATGCTTGTAATATATTGTTTAAAAACTGCATTCGGAGATTTAAATCGATGTGTAATATTATTGTAAACCATTATGTAATGGTCGTGTGAAACATGTTATCTTTTAGATTATCATTACTGAATAATCTACGTTATGATTTTAAAACCTTTGACGATAAAATAAAGGTTATGGTTTGTTTTAAAAACGAATGCAGTCTTTGAAAAACGTCTCATATACAGGTCAATACCTCGCAAGGAAATCAATTAATATGAAACGTTTATAATCGATATGAACGGGACATTTTAGTTGGTATCCGAGCGTTGGTCTTAGAGAACCAGCAATTTGCATTAGTGTGTCTAACCGAGTTTGTTAGGATGCATTAGTGAGTCTGGACTTCGACCGTGTTTACTTGAAAAATGATTGCTTAACATTTTTTTGTTGATAACTATATATTATTAACATGTAAATATTATGTGATATATTAATCTCTTAATGTGTTTGACATTGTGTGATAGATGTCTACCTCTAGTACAAATCCCATTGACTCACCTAATAATAATGAAGAGTCGAATATATATTGGGAAGACTCACAAATTCTCGAAGTGGAACCAGAAGAAGAGGAACCGGAAGAAGAGGAACCAGAAGAAGAGGAACCAGAAGAAGAAGAGGTTCCGGAGGAGGAAATATTAGAAATCACTGAAAAATAGATAAACAAAAGAAAACCCTCAACCAATGGACCAAAATTAATAATGGTCAATGGTGTTTCCGCCGAGGAAGCAAAGTATTGGGAAGACTACCAATTTTCCGATGAATCAGATCCCGATGAGGATTCCGACGATGTTATAGAAATTACCCCGACCCAATTTTAAAAGGCAAAAGAAAATAATAAGGGAAAAGGCATCAAAATAGAGAAACATAATTCCAACCCTGATGACCTCTATGTTAACATGAAATATCCCGATGGGAAATACCGTCAGCACCCGTATTTTTTAAGTTTTAGCTATAACCCGGGATCATCTAAGCCACCAGGTTTTTCTAGACCATTTGTGAAAAGAACGGCTCGTATTAGGGGAGCACATTATATTCCTAGGAAATTAGCGAAACAAATCAAGTCCGAAGAAGAAGAAACAAGTGAGTCAGAATAAAGAGTTGTAATCATGCGATGTAATATATGTAATATAGTGTGCTTGTGCTTTTATGATATATGTAAAAATTGCTTGTATTGTTTGCTAAGTATCTTTTATGAATCTAACCCTCGTCTATTTTTACAGTATAAAAACACAAAATGGATGTTAAGGATAGACAACCAAAAATTTTAGAAGACCTACCCGGGGATATGATTGATGAAATCTTGTCTAGAGTCGGTCAGAATTCGTCGGCACAATTATTTATGGCAAAATTAGTTTGTAGAACATTTGAAGAACGTTCCAGTCATGCCTTAGTTTATAAAAGGCTTTCTTTTGAAAGATGGGGTATATCACATTGGGGAGACCTTAAGTTACGCCGTGTTTTCTTTAAAGCGTTAAATGCGGGGAACCCAAGTGCAATTTTACGATACGGGTTAAGAACCTATTTTGACTCAACATATCCCAACAAAGGACTTCGTGCTTTAGAAAGAGCTTCTAACATGCAACATAAAGAAGCATGTTATGCTTACGGGTTAGTGATGTTCGCTTCTCACCAAAGTGAGAAAAAGAACATCGGATTACAACTTTTAAATAAAACCTTCCCACGAGTGACGGATTCGGTAGTTGGGGTGAGAAACAAGGTTTTTAGATTGTTACGGGGCTGTTGGGCATTATGAAACCCTCATCCTTTTGACGACGTTACAACATGCTGCCTAGCCAACGGTCACAATGGTTATCTTCCACATAACCAAGGATGGGAAATAATATTAGTACAACCAGAATGCATGACTTGTTTCTGGACTTATGAATTACGTATCTTTATTGCTTTAGCGGAACGACTTGCGTTAAACTATAATTGTCTTCGCAATTGCCTTGTATCAATGTTATTGTGTGCTATATTTCATGCTATATGTAAAATAGCGGTATTGTAAGTTTGTAAAATATTGTATAAAAGTTTGAACGTGAAATATTATTGTAATCAGTTTCTCATATAGAATTGTAGTAGTTGAATTGTATTTTAGCTATTAAGTATGAACTTAACGGGTAGGTACTACCCGAATTAAAACTTATAAAACGCTAATATGAAGAAAAAGCTTTTATAAATAAGTTCATATTATGCTACGAAATACTATTGACTACTCTTAATATTCTATATGATTAACTCATTTCTTTTGGCTATTTTTAAAGGAAATGGCACCGACTACTCGACACACCATGAATATGAGTGAAAAAGAATTCCGTACCTTTCTTGCTGCAAACAAATCCGCAGTGCAGGTCGTAATGCAAAATAACAACAATAACTCTGGTTCTAGCAGTGGAACTAATTCCACAAGAAATCGTATAGGATGCTCCTACAAAGAATTCACTGCCTGTAAACCTCTAGAATTCGATGGAACCGAAGGACCAATCGGATTGAAACGGTGGACCGAGAAGGTCGAATCGGTGTTTGCCATAAGTAAGTGCACTGAAGAAGACAAAGTAAAGTACGCTACGCATGCCTTCACATGTACTGCGTTAACATGGTGGAACACCTATCTCGAGCAGGTGGGACAAGATGCTGCTTACGCACTACCGTGGTCAACATTCAAACACTTAATGAACGAGCAGTACCGTCCCATAAATGAGGTCAATAACCTCAAGGTAGAGCTTAGAGGGTTACGAACACAAGCGTTTGATATTACCACGTACAAACGACGATTCACAGAATTGTGCCTATTGTCTCCGGGAGCGTTCGAAGATGAAGAAGAGAAGATCGATGCATTTGTAAAAAGGTTACCAGAAAGAATTCAAGAAGATGTGAGTTCACACGAGCCCACCTCCATACAAAAGGCAAGTCGAATGGCTCATAAACTCATAAATCAAATTGAGGGAAGAATTAAAGAGCAGTCGGCCGAAGAAGCCAACACGAAACAAGTCAAGAGGAAGTGGGAAGAAAACAGTGATAAAAGTCACCAACACAATAACAGTAACTATCGCTTCAACAATCAACACAACAATCACAACTACAATCACACCAATTTTCGCAACAACAAACGCAACAACAAAAATCCCAACAACAACAACCACTACAACCACCATCCCAACAATAATAACAATCGCAACAACAACCATCTCAATAACAACAATGGCAACAAAAACCAGAAAATTCCGTGCAAAAGGTGTGAAGGGTACCATCCGGATATTTATTGTTCGGTAACATGTACCAAGTGTAATAGAATGGGGCATAGTGCGGCAAAGTGTGAAGTTTACGGACTAGGGAATAAAGGAACAGAAAATGCCAACATTATTAGTTTCGGATGCGAAAAGAAGGGCCACTACAAAACTAGGTGCCCAAATCAGGAAAATAAAAATGGTCAAGGACGAGGAAGAGTCTTCAACATTAATGCGATAGAAGCGTAAGAAGACCCGGAGCTTGTTACAGGTACGTTTCTTATTGACGATAAACCTGCTTATGTTTTATTTGATTCGGGTGCGGATAGAAGCTATATGAGTAGAGATTTTTGTGCCAAATTAAGTTGTCCATTAACGCCATTGGATAATAAGTTTTTACTCGAATTAGCAAACGGTTCGTTTATTACGGCGGATAAAATATGTAAAAACCGAGAAATTAGGAAGTTTTGATGTGATAATTGGCATGGACTGGTTGAAAAAGGAGAGAGCAGAGGTTGTATGTTACAAAAATGCGATTCGCATTGTACGCGAAAAAGGAAAACCTTTAATGGTGTACGGAGAAAACAGCAACGCGAAGTTAAATCTTATTAGTAGTTTGAAGGCGCAAAAACTAATAAGAACAGGTTGCCATATCATTCTAGCACACATCGAGGAAGTCAAACCAGAAGAAAAGAACATCAGTGATGTTCCCGTTGCAAAAGAATTTACCGATGTATTTCCGAAAGAATTATCGGGACTACCTCCACATCGATCCGTTGAAATCCAAATAGATCTTGTACCCGGGGCTGCACTGATAGCTCGTGCGCCATACAGACTCACACCCAGCGAAATGAAGGAACTCCAGAGCCAATTACAAGAACTTTTAGAGCGTGGTTTCATTTGACCAAGTACATCACCGTGGGGAGCTCCTGTTTTGTTTGTCAAAAAGAAGGATGGTACATTCAGGTTGTGTATCCACTACAGAGAGTTGAACAAACTTACCATCAAAAACCGTTATCCACTACCGAGAATCGATGACTTATTTGATCAACTACAAGGCTCGTCGGTTTATTTGAAGATCGATTTACGTTCCGGGTATCATCAAATGCGGGCGAAGGAAGATGATATTCCAAAGACTACTTTTAGGACGCGTTACGGTCATTATGAGTTTATGGTTATGCCATTTGGATTGACTAACGCACCAGCTGTGTTCATGGATCTCATGAACAGAGTGTGTGGGCCATATCTTGACAAGTTTATTATTGTTTTCGACGATGACATCCTTATGTACTCAAAGAATGAGCAAGAGCACGAAGAACATTTAAGAAAAGTGCTAGAATTGTTAAGGAATGAGAAACTGTATGCTAAATTTTCAAAATGTGCATTTTGGTTGAAAGAAGTTCAATTCCTAAGTCACATAGTGAGCAAAGAAGCTATTCAAGTTGATCCGGCAAAGATTAAAACCGTTGAGAAATGGGAAACCCCGAAAACTCCGACGCAGATACGCCAATTTTTAGGATTGGCTGGTTACTACAGAAGGTTCATCCAAGATTTTTCCAAAATAGCAAAACCCTTGACTGCATTAACGCATAAAGGGAAGAAATTTGAATGGAAGGATGAGCAGGAGAAAGCGTTTCAATTGTTGAAGAAAAAGTTAACTACGACACCTATATTGTCATTGCCTGAAGGGAATGATGATTTTGTGATATATTGTGATGCCTCAAAACAAGGCCTTGGTTGTATCTTAATGCAACGAACGAAAGTAATTGCTTATGCGTCCAGACAATTGAAGATTCACGAGCAGAATTATATGACACATGATTTGGAATTAGGCGCGGTTGTTTTTGCATTAAAGACTTGGAGACAATACTTATATGGGGTCAAAAGTATCATATATACCGACCACAAAAGTCTCCAACATATATTTGATCAGAAACAGCTGAACATGAGGCAACGTAGGTGGATTGAACTATTGAACGATTATGACTTTGAGATTCGATACCACCCGGGGAAGGCGAATGTGGTAGCCGACGCTATGAGTAGGAAGGATTGAGAACCTATGCGGGTAAAAGCTATGAATATAATTATTCGTACTAACCTTACTACTCAAATAAAAGAGGCGCCGCAGAGAGTTTTAAAAGAAGGAAATTTGAAGAATGAAATACCCAAAGGATCGGAGAAACATCTTAATATTCGGGAAGACGGAACCTGATATAGGGCTGAAAGAATTTGGGTACCAAAGTTTGGAGATGTGAGAGAAATGGTACTTAAGGAAGCACATAAGACCAGATATTCAATACATCCCGGAGCGGGAAAGATGTACAAAGATCTCAAGAAACACTTTTGGTGGCCGGGTATGAAAGCTGATATTGCTAAATACGTAGGAGAATGTTTGACGTGTTCTAAGGTCAAAGCTGAACATCAGAAACCATCAGGTCTACTTCAACAACCTGAAATCCCGGAATGGAAATGGGAAAATATTACCATGGATTTCATTACTAAATTGCCAAGGACTGCAAGCGGTTATGATACTATTTGGGTAATAGTCGATCGTCTCACCAAGTCAGCACATTTTCTGCCAATGAGAAAAGATGATAAAATGGAGAAGTTAGCACGACTATACTTGAAGGAAGTTGTCTTCAGACATGGAATACCAATATCTATTATCTCTGATAGGGATGGCAGATTTGTCTCAAGGTTTTGGCAAACGTTACAACAAGCATTGGGGACTCGTCTAGACATGAGTACTGCTTATCATCCACAAACTGATGGGCAAAGTGAAAGGACGATACAGACCCTTGAAGACATGCTACGAGCATGTGTTATTAATTTTGGAAATAGTTGGGATCGACATCTACCGTTAGCAGAATTTTCCTACAACAACAGTTACCACTCGAGTATTGAGATGGCACCGTTTGATGCACTTTATGGCAGGAAGTGCAGGTCTCCAATTTGTTGGAGTGAAGTGGGGGATAGACAAATTACGGGTCCAGAAATTATCCAGAAAACTACCGAGAAAATCATTCAAATTCAACAACGGTTGAAAACCGCTCAAAGTCGACAAAAGAGCTACGCGGACAGTAAAAGAAAAGATATAGAATTTGAAATTGGTGATATGGTCATGCTTAAGGTATCACCTTGGAAAGGTGTTGTTCGATTTGGTAAACAGGGGAAACTGAATCCAAGGTACATTGGACCATTCAAAATTATAGATCGTGTCGGACCAGTAGCTTACTGACTTGAAATATCTCAACAACTCGCCGGCGTACATGATACTTTTCACGTATCGAATCTTAAGAAATGCTTAGCCAAAGAAGATCTCACTATTCCTTTAGACGAAATTCAAATCAATGAAAAACTTCAATTCATTGAAGAACCAGTCGAAATAATGGATCGTGAGGTTGAAGGACTTAAGCAAAACAAAATACCAATCGTTAAGGTTCTATGGAATGCTCGTAGAGGACCCGAGTTCACCTGGGAGAGTGAAGATCAGATGAAGAAGAAATACCCGCACTTATTTCCAGAAGATGTGTCAACACCTCCAACTGCTTAAAATTTCGAGACGAAATTTATTTAACGGGTAGGTACTGTAGTGACCCGAACTTTTCCATGATCATATATTATATGAGATTAATATTTACATGAATAAATGTTTCCATCATGTTAAGAAATCAAACTTGTTAAGACTTGATTAATTGAAATGAGTTTATGTAGACAATTGACCACCCCGTTTGCCTGATGATTCACGAATATCATAACTTGTGATAATTATATAATCGTTTTATTTTTTTTATGATGTAAGTTTTTATTATATATATATATATATATATATATATATATATATATATATATATATATATATATATATATATATATATATATATATATATATATATATATATATATATATATAAGAAGAAATACAATTAAATCAAAGATGTACAACTAAAATACTATTTGCTACAGTAAAACACTATTTGCTACAGTAAATTTTCACTTTACTACAGTGAAATACTATTTGCTACAGTGACACTATTTACTCGTATTCAATCCGTATTCGTACTCGTACAATACACAACTTCTAAATGCATATACTATTGGTATATACACCTCAATGATCAGCTCTTAGCAGCCTTAATGAGTCACCTAAACATGTGGGAACCATCATTTGGCAACTAGGATGAAATATCTAACAAAAATACAAACTAATGGAACCTTATATTCAAGGGTAGGATCACGTTTTTCTTCACCAATCATAAACACATTTTCATTTCAACTTTTATGCATCAAATTACTCTCTCTCAATTCCTCTCTTATTGTTCTAAGTGTTCTTCATCATTTTCTTCATAATCTAGCTCAATCTAGTTAACCTAGATCAACATACAAAACAACTACTCAAGAACACTTCATAAACACTTTAAAGTTTACAAGTTTACTTCCAAGCTTTCTAATCCATTCCAAGTAATCATCTAAGATCAAGAAACCTCTGTTATTTACAGTAGGTTATCATTCTAATTCAAGGTATAATTCATATTCAAACTTTGATTCAATTTCTATAACTATAACAATCTTAATTCGAGTAGAAATCTTACTTGAACTTGTTTTCGTGTCATGATTCTACTTCAAGAACTTTCAAGCCATCCAAGATCCTTTGAAGCTAGATCATTTCTTGTCACTTCCAGTAGGTTTATCTACTAAACTTGAGGTAGTAATAATGTTCATAACATCACTCGATTCATATATATAAAAATATCTTATTCGAAGATTATAACTTGTAATCACTAGAACAAAGTTTAGTTAATTCTAAACTTGTTCGCAAACAATGTTAATCCTTCTAACTTGACTTTTAAAATCAACTAAACACATGTTCTATATCTATATGATATGCTAACTTAATGATTTAAAACCTGAAAACACGAATAACACCGTAAAACTGGACATACGCCGTCGTAGTGAAACCGGGGGCTGTTTTGGTTTAGATAATTAAAAACTATGATAAACTTTGATTTAAAAATTGTTATTCTGGAAAAATGATTTTTCTTATGAACGTGAAACTATATCCAAAAATCATGGTTAAACTCAAAGTGGAAGTATGTTTTTCAAAATGGTCATCAAGACGTCGTTCTTTCGACTGAAATGACTACCTCTTACAAAAATGACTTTTAACTTATATTTTCGACTAGAAACTTATACTTTTTCTGTTTAGATTCATAAATTTCAGTTCAATATGAAACCATAGCAACTTGAATCACTCAAAACGGATTTAAAACGAAGAAGTTATGGGTAAAACAAAATTGGATATTTTTACTTGTTGTAGCTATGTGAAATTTGTAACAAATCTATACAAATCATAACTTAACTAACTTATATTGTATTATACATGTATTCTAACATATATTATGTAATCGATACCATAGACACGTATACAATGTTTTGACATATCATATCGACCCATATATATATATATATATATATATATATATATATATATATATATATATATATATATATATATATATATATTATTTGCTAACAACCATAGACACTCTATATGCAGTAATGTTCGAGTTAGCTATACAGGGTTGAGGTTGATTCCAAAATAATATATATACTTTGAGTTGTGATCTAGCCTGAGGCTTGTATACACTGGGTAGTGGATTGATTCGAGATAATATATACTGATTTAATTCTGTACATCTAACTGTGAACAACTAGTTGTAGATTACTAACGTTGGACTGCTAACTTAACAAACTTAAATCGTTAAAATGTAATAAAACATATTGTGAATATATTTCGATCATACTATGATATATATGTATATATTTGTTATAGGTTCGTGAATCGATCAGTGGCCAAGTCTAATTCTCAACGAATTAAGAATCTGTGAAAGTGAGTTATAGTCCCACTTTTAAAATCTAATATTTTGGGATGAGAATACATGCAGTTTTATAAATGTTTTACAAAATAGACACAAGTATGTGAAACTACATTCTATCGTTGAATTATTATTACCGAATATCACCCTTTTTAGTCTGGTAATCTAAGAATTAGAGAACAGAAACTCTAATTGACGTGAATCCTAAAGATAGATCTATTGGGCCTAACAAACCCCATCCGGGTTACGGATGCTTTAGTACTTCGATTTTATCATGTCCGATGAGAGTCCTGGAATGATGGGAATATTCTAGATGCGTTCTGTTAATGTCGGTTACCAGGTGTTCACCATATGAATGATTTTTATCTCTATGCAGTTTATGCGAAATGCCTGATATGAGATGGATGTTTATGAAAAATGAAATCTTGTGGTATATTATTACAATTTGATATATATAGGTTAAACCTATAACTCACCAACATTTTTGTTGATGTTTTTAAGCATGTTTATTCTCAGGTGATTATTAAGAGCTTCCGCTGTTGCATGATAATTAAGGACAAGAATTGGAGTCAGCATGCTTGTAATATATTGTTTAAAAACTGCATTCGGAGATTTAAATCGATGTGTAATATTATTGTAAACCATTATGTAATGGTCGTGTGAAAAATATTATCTTTTAGATTATCATTACTGGATAATCTACGTTATGATTTTAAAACCTTTAACGATAAAATAAAGGTTATGGTTTGTTTTAAAAACAAATGCAGTCTTTGAAAAACGTCTCATATAGAGGTCAATACCCCGCAAGAAAATCAATTAATATGAAACGTTTATAATTGATATGAACGGGACATTTCATCTTGCACTGCGGGAGACTACCCTTGTAGTTAGGGTTCGAGCTAGGGTTCGGGTTGGAGTTGTTTCCCTTGAAACTTTCATGCCTCTTAGCTGGGTTTTGATCAAAGATCCTTCCCTTGTTGCTGTCCCACTTACGTTTCTCATTACTAGCTCCCGATTCGGATTTCCCCTTTCTGGTTCTTTGCTGGTAATTTGGTTCATCAGGGTGTGCATCATGCGCATAGCTTCTGGGACATCAGCTGGTTTTGAAGAGGTGACATTTCCCTGGATGGACTTGGGAAGTCCCCACAAATACCGTTCCATTCGCTTAAATTCCGGGGTAACCATCATGGGACACATCAAAGCTAGTTCCAAGTACCTCCGGTTATAACCGACAAGATCGGTTCCCACAACCTTCAACTCCCAAAACTCATCTTTCATTTTCTGAATCTACGTTCTGGGGCAGTACTCCTCGATCATAGCCCCCTTAAATTCCTCCCACGGTGTAGCATAAGCCTCGTCAATACCCTTAGCTTGAGCAAGTGTGTTCCACCAGGTTAAAGCGCCATCCGACAGTGTACAGGAGGCATACTTAGTCTTGTTCATTTCTGAGTAGTTGCTCACATGGAACACAGCTTCCAATTTCTCAAACAACCTCGTCAGTCCAACCGGCCCCTCAGTACCACTGAAATTGTGGGGCTTGTAGCTTTGAAATTCGTTATAGGTACATCCGTTATGATTGTGCTGGTTAACAGGTGGAGCTTGGGGGTTGACATTCGCAATTGCAGCGGCTATTCGTTCAGTTATCATCTCCTCAATCTATGCTGCTGTGGGCATTGATCTTTCGTTTGCCATTAATCTTCGAAACAGAAATTTCGACTTAAGTCAAAATCCAACATTCAATAAATAATAATAAGGTATATGGTAACCAACATGGAATCAACACAATACATGCTAATTAAGTAATGCAACTAATTACAAATACCACAAAAACATCATATAATAACGTAAATAGAACACCGTACAGAAATTAAACAACACTAAGTTCCATTCATTAATAAGAAAGTTGCATACATCCGCATACGATTCGTACAATACATGAGTAAAACATGAAACTACAAATGGGATTACATAATGAAATCTAATACAATAGCCCTATGGTGACGGTGGGTAAAGGATATCCATCATGTGGGACACCTGGTCTTCTAGCTCAGTTACCCGAGCACGGAGGATATGCACTTCCCTCGTCAGTTCCTCGACAACGGGGGATGCTGGTGGGGCTGGCGGTGCAGATGGTACAGGTGGAGCTGGTGGTGCAGATGATGCTGGTGGAGCTGGTGGTGCAGACGGTCCAGCACCAGAAGTAGACGGTGCGTAACGGGAAGCGTTACGCACGAACGGATCGGCAGGGTAAGGCACAACCCGCTTACGGGCAGTAACCCTAACCAACTGTCCGCGTGCGTCCACGAACGGTCTACCTCCGTTAACCCCTAGAATAACAGTACCATCGAAACGATACCGCTTCTTCGGCGGGGTAGAGGGCGGCTGCACGGGCGTCTCCTCAGGGTCCTCGTCTCCGTCGGAGATGATCATCAGGTCAGGTGCGTGGCTACTGTCCCTAGAGGATGAAACGCCAGAGTCACTGGAAGGTAGCGATGACGGGATCTGTGAGTCGGCAGCAGCTGCAGGCGAGGCTGCAGATGAATCTGAGTCACTGTCCAAGTCAATGATGATGGGCGGGATATCCGACATCTGACCAAAGAAAAATAACTTTTTCCATGTCAGTAAGTCATATAGCAAGCACGTATTAGGCAAAGTAACTACGACAGTCTAGATCATCTATAGCAGTAAATAGCATGGTAATAATGACAAGTATCATGCAATCGAAAGCAGATAATAGCATGCAGTAGTGAAAACAAGTAGCAGTATACGACATATAGCAGTAAAAGTAAGCAGCAGCATGCAGCAAGTTCCGCAGAAACAAGTAAACTAGTAAGTTGTAGATTAGTCCTATTAGTGAATCCTACTCGGTCCACTCTAGACTCACTAATGCAACCTAATTCCCTACAACCAATGCTCTGATACCAAATGTGACGCCCCGTACAATATTTACGTGTACAGATCATCAACAACAGGATCATTACAAGGTCAAACACTATATGCTGTTTTAAAATAAGTTTGAATTCATAAGAAAAGGTGACGTCATAACCAACGTCAAATGTTTAACATACGATAGTAGGCTTCTATGAATAGAAGCATTTAACATAAGTACGAGACCCGTAGGTCATTACAAATTCTTTGTTTCAAAAGTAACATAGTTGTGAATGCAAGGTAAACGTTTCATGCAGAGACATCTCTAACAAAAGCAGCGGGAGTCTACACAGCAAGACTACTACAGCGGAAGCATCAAATCTCTAAGCACCTGAGAAAACATGCTTAAAAATGTCAATACGAATGTTGGTGAGTTATAGTTTAAGTATAACAGTAATGTAAGGTAGGCCACGAGATTTCAGTATTTCAAAACAGTATGAAAAGTATATGTTCAACCGTGGGTACTTGGTAACTAACTTAACGTAATATCACCCCCTAAAAGTACACTTGGCGAGTGCATAATTTACGAAGTATTAAACACCCGTTAAATGCTAGTGCTACTAGCCCGAGTGGGGATGTCAAACCCTATGGATCGATATCTAAGATTTGCGTTCACCGGTTCAAAGACCAATGACTAAACGTTACCGAGGTAAGGGGAAAGTTTATGCCGTTGTGTAACCCACACATATATAAAGTTTAAGTACTCGTGCCTAGTATGTAAAACATAAAACGCGCATGTATTCTCAGTTCCCAAAACAGTTAAAGTAAAAAGGGATGCTATAACTCATAGTGGAAAGTAGTAGAGTCGGTACGAGATAAGTAAGCAAGTAGTTGGTCCAAAGGTCCTCAACCTAAGTCAAAAGTTACTAAGTTAGTAAATCATTCCAAAAGGTTTAAAAGTATGTAAATTAGGTCTTAAGTATCATCATCATTAATCATAAGTCAAAAAGGGTAAAGTAAGTTTCAATCAAGAATAGAGTTCGAAACAAAGGCTGACTTCGTTCAGCAGCCACGACCTCTATACAAACTGAAATGAGGTGAGACCAGTGGACATGGCTCGGTATATGAGTCCCCTAGTTTCTGACCAATTTCCAGAACCAAACTCGTCTTCATTTGACCATGGTGATAGTTTAAGGGCGAGCAGGTCAGAAATTTCAGCACAACATTAAAAGGGCGTAGTGACTTTCGGAAGGCTATAAATCCTAAACCGTAACTCGGATTAAGACGAGGCTTAAACATAAAATCATCTACACAAACCGAACTAACTGGAAATCAACTTTCCAGTAGCCCAGGTAGCCTGATCAGACCTAGAAAACAGTAAACTAAGTGCTCCGGTGGGTTCTTGGTGTTTGATGCTAATCACGGTTCTCATCCTTGATGCCTATAGCTTCAAGTGTACAACTCGTTGATGTGTTTGCATCATCTTAACCAAATTTTGACCATCATGACACTAGTTTATGTCTAAGATATGTAGCATAACTCATTTAAGTGTTGCAAGTAGGTTGATGAACCAAAGTTACATCAAGATCTTAGATCCGACACATACATGAGTTCTAGTAGTAATATTAAGCTATAAACTTGAAAGTTAACTAAATAAACAAGATCTTAAGTTGTAGAACTTAGATCTTAGTTAGATCTTAAAGATCCGAGACTAAAAAGTTTAGATCTAGTGTTCTTAAGTTAAACCTTAAGTTATGGAACTTGAATCTTTACTTTAATAAAACCATAAGTTATGAAACTTAGATTTTAATCTTGTAGAATGTATATATAAGCTTACAAGCTTTGTTTAAAACAAAATTGGAAGACCATAAGCTATAGAAACTTAGATCCAACATAAGTGTATGAAGTTATAACTAGAAAGTTTAATTTCCATGTTCTTGAACTTACAAAGTTTATACTTTAGTTCCAAGAAAAATGAGATCAAGTTTAACTAGTAATACTTGACCAAAATTAAATAAATCACTAATTGAAATACTTACATAAGAAAGAAATAAACTAAAGTTACAAATAACAAGTTCATGTTTGTTTCAAACTTAAGAATATTCTAGCCAAAACTTGGATCTTTAAGAAAATAAACCTTAAGTTTACAAAACATGAACACAAGTAAGATCTCAAAGCTTATGAGCTTTAGATCTTTATAACATCTTAAGTGTAGAACCATAAGTTATAGAAACTTAGATCCTTATTTTTGATTTCTCATCAAACAAAGATGGAAGAAACAAGATTCATGAAGATACAAACTATAAAGTTTGATCTTGAACAACAAACAACAAACTAGTAAATTGATGATGAACTTGGTGATTTTTAAAGGAAAAAGAAGAAAGAAAAGAAATGTATTACTTACAATTAGAGAGAAAAGTCTTAGAGTGAGAGTAGTGTAAGAATGAGGTGTGTGTGAAATGAAATAATACAAGCACATAAGTAACAAAAATTGAAAAATGGAACTCCCTCCCATGTCTAATTAGGCCGATGGTTTCTAGGCAAAAAAAAAAAAAAAGGGAAGTCAAGGTTGCTCATTCATGTATGAGAGAATGGTAATTCTAGGAAGAGGTAATAAGTTAAATGCATGGAAAGTTGGTGCTTGCATGCTTGAGACAACTTTGTCTCCAACACTTAACTAATTAATCCATGTTTAACCTTAATGAATCATTAGCATAATAGTGGGCTTACTAGTAGTCCATTAAGAAAAGTATGGTGGGCTTCGAAGTCCAATAACATAAGCCCATGTTCAAGTATGCAACAAATAAATAAAAAGCCCAAGTAATTAACTACTTACATTAGTTAATTAGAAATAATTAATAATAATTAGTCATGAACGTAAATAATATTCTAAATATTATTCGTGAAAAACGTGTGTCACAAAGACAAGTCGGGACATGAAAATTCAAATACGGTAACAAGTAAAATGTATAAGAATACATTTATTAAAACACAAGTATTAATAATAAATATTAATAAATATAAGTCGGAAAATCCAGGGTCGTTACACAAGGCTGGTTAAGCAGAGTGGCATATGCCTAGGCTTAGAGGCGTATGTAGGACTTTGGTGGAGTTCGCTTTGCGAACGATGAAGAGCTGTAAATGGTGATTTATAGCATGAAGGTGAGATGTCGTCGCGTGTACGACATTTCAAGTGAATGAGTATGTCGGCTCTGAGAGCCTGAAGTGAATTCGTGGTGATTTGATGTTTATTACCAATAATGAGATTGATCATGTGTGTCGTGGAATGACAATTCCGCGGGATGTTATCATCTTGGCGGTGAGAGTGTGGAGCTGAATCCTAAGTGGGGGAGTTTTTACTGCCGACCGAGGAAACTCCGGTGGTGTTAGATAATGTGAAGTGTAAGACTTCTTATGTAAGGCGGTCGTGTAGTACCAAAGTGAGGTATGATACCAAGTGTGCAGCTTGAGGTCTCGGAGTGAAAGAATGAAGTTGTCTTGCGGGTGCTCTCATAATGTAAATCTGGGTTGCTATGAAAATCAGATAGTACTATTGAGTAGGTACAAGTTCGATATCGTGGTGAATACTGTATTTTCCCTGTCGGGAAACGTACTCGTGGAAATTGTCAGTGGATTATTCCACTTTATGGATGATTATGAGGCGGGGAGTGTCGGTTCTGACTATCTCACATCGAGGCACGCGGATGTTGTTTGTTTGTGAGAGTGTGTTCCCTAGTGATGCCACCCGTTGGTTGCATTGAAATGTCGAGGCCATCCATAACGGACGGTCGAGGCAAGAGGATTCACCAGACGTTGGTGGATATTTTTGTGGGTCGCGTGACAAATTACGAAATGTTGTGATGATAATTCGTTGTTGACAGGATTCTAGTACACGAATAGTTTCCATGCTTGTACTAGGAAGCCGTATTGTAAGGATGTGTTGCAGGGTCTAGGGGAGAAACCCTATGTCGAGCGTTATTCAGAGATTGGTGGTCGTGTGTGGATCGATTTATGGGAAAGTTTGCGTTCCCAGTATGATTATTTGGTGATACCGAAATTTCTTCGTTGAAGGAATAACCCGGTTGTGGTGACTGTAAGAAGTGCTCGTCAGAGGAGTGTGTCAATTGCCCCTTTGGAATCGACACGTTAAATTGGGAATCACGGGTTTTATAGGGTGGAAAACAAATGTTTGCGCATAAGCAGATGTGCGACCGTTGAGTGGTATGTTTATGGACCGTTGAAGTACGGAGTTTAACGCGACATGAATCCTTCTAAATTTAGATTAATGCAAGACTTGGTTCACGACGTAGTAGATTTAGTAGATCGCGTTGGGTGATATAGTTATGGATGTAGCTTGTTGCGAGTTGTAGCCGAGAGAATTTGATGGAATATATGGTGTTTTCCATATTTTCTAAGTGGGCATTTTGGATGTTGAGCGTATGAGATACCGTTTGTTGCGGTAATGCACGCTAGTGATTATTAGCGTGTGGTGAGATATTCGGGTTAATGGAATTATTATGGACATCTAGTTTGGATGTGTGTCGGAAAACCATAGAGTGTGGGTCCAGCTGATTAAGTGATGGAGATCAAGGGGACGTGATCCAGTTTAAGTGGGGGAGAGTTGTAAGATCCTGAATTTTGTGCATCAGAAAATGTTCCTGAAAGTGTCAGTAAATATGTGCATCAGAAACTGCCACTAAAAGTCAACCTAACACTTATGCATTTTCAGAATTTACATCAGAATCAGAATCGGTCAACCTCAGACCCTGAACTTCAGAATCAGAGAAAGCTGGCTGCCTTCGTTTTCAGATGTAGTGCGCGGCGCACTTTTGGATGCGCGGCGCGCAATAGTAGCTGACAGCAAGCTTCATGATTTTTAAGTTTTTGAAGGGTGTTTTGGTCCTTTCACTTTGGGGTCGGGTTTTTGGCCACAAAACTGACCCAAGGCTCACTAGGAGCTCATTTTTTTATCCACAAACACTCCCATCTTATCTTAGAGAGAGAGTGAGTTCTAGAGAGAGGAAGCTTGAGTTGGTGATGAAGATGGCTATTTTTGCACAAATTGGAAGCAGGTCTTGGTTCTCCTTGATGTTTCTAGTTACTAGCTCGGTTTTGGAGTTGAGGTAAACCCTGGATTCAATTTAATTACTTTGATTTTCATTTGGGGTTAGGGTTTGTGCTAGTTAGGGTTATAAACCCCATTTCTTGTGAAATTTGGTGGTTTTGGGTATTGTTAGTGTAAGTAAACCCGATTATTGTGGGTTTAGGGTTTGATGATGAATTTGAAAGTATTTGTCATGGATTTGGGTGTTAGTCACTAGTTTGTAAGTGTATTGGTGGTTTTAATGTTCTTTAAGAACAAGTTTGCTAGTCAAAATGTGTGTTGACTTGGTTTGGTGTCAAAATGAGTTTTGAGTTAAGTTTTGGTGAATCAAGTATGTAAATACTTGATTTAGGTGTTAATTGGTGTTTCGGAAATATAATCACTAGCTTTTAGTAATTTTGTACGTTTTTGGGACTTATGTCAAAATGGGTGAGTTGATTGGGTCAAATTTGACGATGACACTAGTTTTGGTCAAATGGATGTTTAAACACTTGTGTTAAGTGTTAAATGGCATTTTTGGAAGTAATCACACATGAGAAGTGATTTTGAATCAAAGTGGTGTTTTTAATATAAGTCAAATGTGGTCAACTGCAATATGGGTCAATAATGTACATGTTGTATTTTTGGTGTAAATGGTGTTTGAAATTATCACTACCTAAGTAGTAACCTAGTGTCGGGACCTAGGTTAGTCTAGTTCGTGTAAAGTGAAAATTGGGTTAACTTGTACTTATTATTGTGGGTTTGAATTACCACCCGAAGTGATAATTGGGTTGAGCTCATTAGGAGATAAATGAGCGGGCCAAACAAGCAAGATGAGATCCCTCGACTAAGGGATGTGAGTGTCGGGTTCTCTTTTAGAGAATTGTTATTTATGCATATTGTACCTATATGTGTATTATAGGTAAAGGCTTGCTCGGTTGCATACAAGGGGATTTACCTGCATGACTTGTGCGGGCATTTCAATGTGAGTGGAATAATTATACGTGTAGGTATATGATGTATTTATCTGTATAGTGTGAGATGTGAAGTGTCGACGCGTTAAGACACCACATTTCACATGACGAGTTGTGTCGACGTGTTAAGACGCCACTTCGAGAAGTATGATGGGTGAAGTGTCGAAGTATTAAGACACCACTCCGGAAAGTATGATGGGTGAAGTGTCGACGTGTTAAGACACTGAAATGCCCCGTTCATATCGATTATAAACGTTTCATACTAATTGGTTTCATTGCGAGGTTTTGACCTCTATATGAGAAGTTTTTCAAAGACTGCATTCGTTTTTAAAACACCCATAACCTTTATTTTATCGACAAAGGTTTAGAATACATAACATAGATTATCAAGTAATGATAATCTAAAATATAATGTTTACATACGACCATTACATAATGGTTTACAATAATAATATGTTACATCAAAATAAGTTCTCGAATGCAGTTTTAAACAATATTATACAAGCATGCTGACTCCAAATCTTGTCTCTATTTCGCATGCGACAGCGGAAGCTCTTAATAATCACCTGAGAATAAATATGCTTTAAACATCAACAAAAATGTTGGTGAGTTATAGGCTTAACCTATATCATAAATCGTAATAATAAATCACAAGATTTCAATTATTTAACCGCACACATATCTCGTGTACAAAACATGATACACATAACCTGTGTAAAAAAATCATTCATATGTTGAACACCTGGTAACTGACATTAATAAGATGCACATAGAATATCCCCAAAACAGAATCCTCTCGTCTGTAATAATAATTCGAAGTACTAAAGCATCCGTAACCCGGATGGGGCTTTTTGGGCCCGATAGATCTATCTTTAGGATTCGCGTCAATTAGGGGCCAATTACCTAATTCTTAGGCTACCAAGCTAAAAGGGCTGATATTCGGTATTCGTAATCCAACATAGAATGTAATTTCAAGTACTTGTGTCTATTTTGTAAAACATTTAGAAAACTGCATGTATTCTCATCCCAGAAATATTAGGTAGTAAAAATGGGACTATAACTCACTTTCACAGATTTTCAATTCGTCGAAAGTAAGACTTGGTCACGGGTTGATTCACGAACATATAACAAATATATACATATATATCAAGGTATCATAGAAATATATTCACATCATATTTTTTTATTTACGTGATGACGATTTAAGTTGTCAAGTTAGCAGTCCAACGTTAGTAGTCCACAATTAGTAGTCCAATGTTAGTAGTACGTATATAATTCAAAATATCACCCTGTAATAATCAAAACATAGTATACACGTATTGTATAAGACTCAATCATGACCCACGATACCGCTATTGTAGTTACACGTATTGTGTATGTGGGTCTTTTGATTTATCCTACGTATTGTGTAACTAATGTTATAACTAATCAAGATTACATGATATTGTCTCGGACTCATCCAAGACTAAAATATTACATGGAAATACTCATAACATGTTAGAATACATGTATAATACAAGAAAAGTTAGCTAGGATTTGGTTAGTATAGATTTTTGTAAAATCATCACGTAGTCATTTTAGCCATTTTTAACCAATATTGTTTTGCTCATAACTTCTTCATTATAAATCCGTTTTGAGTGAATTAAATTGCTATGGTTTCGTAACGAACTGAAATTTGTAAAACTAAACTGTAAAAGTGGTGGTTTATAGTCGGAGTTACAGGTTACATGCCTATTTTTAAAGAGGTAGTCATTTTCGTCGAAGAACGACATCTTGATGACCATTTTGAAAAACATACTTCTACTTTGAGTTTAACCATGATTTTTGGATATAGTTTCATGTTCATATGAAATATCATTTTCCCAGGAAAACAACTTTTAAATCAAAGATTATCATAGTTTTTAATTATCCAACCCAAAACAGCCCCCGGTTTTACTACGACGGCGTATGTCCGAAATTACGGTGTTCTTCGTGTTTCCAAGTTTTAAATTATTAAGTTAGCATATCATATAGATATAAAACATGTTTTTAGTTTTTTTTAAAAGTTAAGTTAGAAAGATTAACTTTGTTTGCAAACAAATTTAGAATTAACTAAACTATGTTCTAGTGATTATAATTTATAATCTTTGAATAATATAGTTATATAGGTATGAATCGAATGATGTTATGAACATCATCACTATCTCAAATATAGTAGGTAAACCTACTGTAAATAACAATAAAAGATCTTGAGCTTCAAAGGATTTTGGATTGCTTGAAAGTTCTTGAAGTAGAATCATGACACGAAAACAAGTTCAAGTAAGATTACTACTTGAATTAAGATAGTTATAGTTATAGAAATCGAATCAAAGTTTGAATATGAATATTACCTTGAATTAGAAAGATAACCACTGTAAATAATAAAGGTTTCTTGATCTTAGATGATTACTTGGAATGGATTAGAAAGCTTGAAAGTAGTCTTGCAAACTTGATATGATTCTTGAAGTGTTCTTGAAAGATTATTTTGTATGATGATCAAAGGTTGGATTTATGAGCTAGATTGATGTAGATTTTGATGAAGATGATGAAGAACACTTAGAACATCAAGAGAGAATTTGAGAGAGATGTGTTTGATGCATGAAAGTTGAATGAAAATGTGTTTGTGTATGTGTGTGTTCACGTGAAAGAATGGAGTCAATAAAGGCTCCATTAGTTTGTTGTTTTGTTAGATATTTCATGCTAGTTGCCAAATTATGGTTCTCACATGTCTTGATGACTCATTAAGGCTACTAAGAGCTGATCATTGAAGTGTATATACCAATAGTATGTACACCTAGAAGTTGGGTATAATATGAGTGCGAATACTGATTGAATACGAGTAGAATTGTTGATGAAAACGAATGGGAATGTAATTGTAACCATTTTTGTTAAGTAGAAGTATTTTAATATATGTCTTGAAGTCTTTCAAAAGTGTATTCATACATCTTAATACACTACATATATATACATTTTAATCAGGTCGTTAAATCATCGTTAGTCGTTACATGCATGTGTTGTTTTGAAACCTTTAAGTTAACGATCTCATTTAATGCAACTAATCCATTGTTATTATATCTAATGAGGTGTTAAATTGTTATATTATCATGATAACATAGTTTATTAATATATCTTAATACGATATATATATTAAGACGTCGTTACAACGATAATCGTTACATATAAATATCGTTTCGCAATCCTTAAGTTAATAGTCTTGTTTTATGTATATAGTTTATTGTTAATATACATAATGAGATACTTAATTATCATTTCATCATGAAATATATATATATATATATATATATATATATATATATATATATATATATATATATATATATATATATATATATATATATATATATATATATATATATATATATATATATATTATCACGTCATATACAAGTTATAACGTTCGTGAATCATCGGACAAACTGGGTGATAAAACGTTTACAAAAAAAATCCGTTTCAGTTAATCAAGTCTTAACAAGTTTGATTGCTTAACATGTTGGAAACATTTATACAGGTAAATATTAATCTAATAATATATATATAATCATGGAAATATCCGGGTTATGACAGTACCTACCCGTTAAATAAATTTCGTCCCGAAATTTTAAGCTGTTGTAGGTGTTGTCACATCTTCTGGAAATAAGTGCTGGTATTTCTACTTCATCTGATCTTCATGTTCCAGGTGAACTCGGGTCCTCTACGAGCATTCCATCGTACCTTAACGATTAGTATTTTGTTTTGCTTGAGTCCTTTAACCTCAAGATCCATTATTCGACGGGTTCTTCAACGAATTGTAGTTTTTCGTTGATCTTAATTTTGTCTAAAGGGATTGTGAGATCTTCTTTAGCTAAGCATTTCTTCAAATTCAAGACGTGGAAGGTATTATGTACACTAGCGAGTTGTTGAGGTAATTCGAGTCGGTAAGCCACCGGTCCGACACGACCAATAATCATGAATGGCCCAATGTATCTCGAGTTTAGTTTTTCCCGTTTACCAAATCGAACAACGTCTTTCCAAAGTGATACCTTAAGCATGACCATGTCACCAATTTCAAATTCTAAATCTTTTCTTCTAATGTCAGCGTAGCTCTTTTACCGATTCTGGGCGGTTTTCAGCCGTTGTTGAATTTGAATGATTTTCTCGGTAGTTTCTTGGATGATTTCTGGACCAGTAATTTGTTTATCCCTCACCTCGCTCCAACAAATTGGAGACCTGTACTTTCTACCGTAAAGTGCCTCGAACGATGCCGCATCAATACTCGATTGGTAACTGTTGTTGTAGGAAAACTCTGCTAACGGTAGATGTCGATCCCAACCATTTCCAAAATTAATAACACATGCTCATAGCATGTCTTCAAGTGTCTGTGTCATTCTTTCACTTTGCCCATCAGTTTGTGGATGATAGGCAGTACTCATGTCTAGACGAGTCCCCAATGCTTGTTGTAACGTCTGCCAAAACCTTGAAACAAATCTGCCATCCCTATCAGAGATAATAGAGATTGGTATTCCATGTCTGGAGACAACTTCCTTTAAGTATAGTCGTGCTAACTTCTCCATTTTGTCATCTTCTCTCATTGGTAGGAAGTGTGATGATTTGGTAAGACGATCGACTATTACCCAAATTGTATCATAACCACTTGCAGTCCTTGGCAATTTAGTAATGAAATCCATGGTAATGTTTTTGTTGATGCATGTTCTGTAAGTCCCTAGACATCTTTCCTACGTTTGTGATTAGTACTTCAGTTTATAGGATACCATGATCGCTCGTTATTATCCTATCTATGTTTGTATGTGGTTACAGGTACTGCAGGAACGCGATACGGATGTTTGACTATGTTAGACTTAGTCAGACGTACGAGTGAAGCATCACTCGTACGGCTGACAGGTTCATATGCACGGTTGATGCTGAGCTAAGTCATAATTATAACCTGAATGA
Organism: Rutidosis leptorrhynchoides; assembly: GCF_046630445.1. Lineage (NCBI taxonomy): Eukaryota > Viridiplantae > Streptophyta > Magnoliopsida > Asterales > Asteraceae > Rutidosis > Rutidosis leptorrhynchoides. Next base: position 132,394,963 of record NC_092333.1, on the reverse strand, counting down.
GAAGACACGAGTGAGTGATCACCCGTACGGCTGATGAAGCCAACTCGTACGTGTGATGGATGACTCGTACGGGTGAGTCAACAGAAGGGGTATATAAAGTCTTATGTTCTTCGTTTTAGGTTAAGCCTCTCTCACACACAATCACTCAGATCTGGTTCACCTGATCCGATTCTCTCTCAACCCAAATCACTCCTGGTAGTGAATAATAGCTCTAGGCATTAATCTAATCACAATCCTTATTGTGGTTTGACTAATTTAATCCCAAAAAGCTACCCATATTCACTTTGATTGGTTTGATTCACTAATTCCGCCTTTGTGTGAATTAAACCTGTTGATCTCGAAGTTCCTAGTCATGTTTCATCATTGGTATCAGAGGGTTGGTTGTGATTTCAACATCATCAAGTGATTTTTGGTGATTAATAGGGTTTATTATTTGGGTTTTTGAGATAAAAGTGATTTTAATTAAAAAGGAATCATTTTTACGTGTGTAATGGTAATTAGAGAGTGTGTTTATGTTTTTTTAGTGATAATCCAGCTTTTGGATGAAGAAATTGAGGTTTAACATCAATTTTTAGGGTTTTTGGGTGATTTGAGCTGAACAGCAGCTCACACGAGTGGGTCAAAATTTTTGATCACACGCACAATTGACCACACGGTTGATCGTCACTAGTGAACTCACACGCACGGGTTAGCATAACCTTTTTGAGGTTAAGTGACTACAGTCTGATCACATGAGTGATCAAACGGTTGATTGTGACACGTACGAGTAATCACACGGGTGATTGTCACGCGTACGGTTGTTACTTAGTGTTCGGTTTTGTTGGTTAAGTAGTAACACGTTCGCTTGAGTCTGTGACACATACGGTTGATACTTTCACACGTACGGTTGATACTATCACACGTACGATTGATAACCTGAACCGCACGGTTTACCCTTTGGTAAATTTTTCAAGATGTTTAATTCAAATGATTACGCGTTGGCCGCACCGTTAGCTCAGAGCATTACGAATATGACTCAATGATTACTCCTTGCTGAGAGTGAATCATTGTAACGACCCGGATTTTTCTGATCGTTTTACACTTATAAGATTAATATTTACATAAATTAAACCTTACCAACATGATAAGCAATCTAAATTGTTGAGACTTATGTTTTTGAAAAGAGTTTTACACAACGTTTGACCGTCCAATTTGACCGATGATATCACGAACTATATAACATACGATAAATATACATTTGTGTATATATATGTATTTTTATATATTTAACATGATCTAAGAATGTTTTAACATCTCATTGTGTACTAATAACAATGAGTTATAAGTATATTTTGAGACTACTAACTTAAGTTTTCAAAACGATAACTATATGTGACGTTCTTCGACTTAAATACTTAAAACTTATAATGCTTATACATGTATCGTATAGATATGTATTTTATCACTTTTAAAGGATTTATATACATAAAACAATATAAGTATATTTACAAAAGATAGCTATATTTGAATCCTCGTTCCGTTTTCTCAAGATTTTTATACGTATATCTAGGGTATATGTACCCGTATCATACCCAGCTTCTATACGTATTTACTATTGGTATATACACATCACAATCACTTTATTAGCAGCCATGAGTCAGCCAATTTTGGATCTTAGCATGCATGATTAATCAATTTGGCATATTACAAGACTTTTGCACAATATTACAAATTTATACATCTTTTCACCACCATTTATACTCCATTCCATTTTCATTTTTACTACACATTTTCTCTAACCAAAAACACACTCTTAGGAACCTTAAGTGTTCTTCACAATCTCAGCAAATAACCATGAAGATCTAGCTTCAAAAACAATCCTTAATCATCATAAGAAAATCCATTCAAGAACACTTCAAAAATCCTTCCAAGTAAACAAGTTTACTTCCAACCTTTCATTCCAACTCCACCACTCTTTTGATTCTAGGATTTTTCTCATCTCTTACAGTAACTTTGTCCAAGTAACTTGAGGTAGTAACCTTATTCATAATCTTATTCAATTCATATTCATATAGCTATCTTATTTTGTGGTATAAAATTTTAACAACAAAAACATAGTTTGAATGATTTCAAACTTGTTCGCAAACTAAATAGATCCTTCTAACTTGACTTTTAAAACACTTCAAGACCTGTAATATATCATAATGATATGCTAACTTAACAAGATATAACTTGGTTTTACAAAGAACACCTTAAAAACTGAATCTACGTCGTCAGAGTGCAACCGGGGGCTGTTTTGGGTTGGATAATTAAAAACCATCTTAAGCTTTGAATTGGAAATTAATATTCTGTAAAAATGATATTTCTTATGAATATGTTAACACATAAAAATTTCATGGTTTAACTCAAAGTGTAAGTATTTTTAGAAAAATGATCATTAAATGTTGTTTTTATGATGGAAAATGATCACTTTCATAAGTTTCACCAAAGTTTGACCTATAACCTATGATTTCGAATACAACCTAAGGTATTTTCAGTTCATATTCTTAAAATTTGACTCGATCCAAGGAAGTGGCAAGTTGAATCAACAAAAACGGAGTTGTAATGAATAAACTACGACTAAAACAAGATCGGGTATCCGAAGCTAGTTTAGCTACGAAAATATTTGGAGAAAAATTAAATTAATCATATATTTCTAATTAATATGATATTTCATATATATTTACTTATGATTTGATTTTATATATTTCAGGACCACCCGTAAATAACACGAGAAGATTAATCATAAGACCTCATGATTGTACGCAACACGTCATTTGACAACACGGTACTTTATGTACGCAACATGTCACTTGACAACATGGTACCATGGGTCGAGATTAATTCTGATCAATACAAATACGATGGGGTCTTTATTTATTTTATTTAAGCAACTAATTGTGGACCACTAATATCGGACTGCTAACTACGGACTAAGAAAATATTAAAAGTATTAAAAGTATATATATATATATATATATATATATATATATATATATATATATATATATATATATATATATATATATATATATATATGTAACGATTACTTAAAAAGAAAATATGTTGATATATTATATATATAGTTAGGTTCGTGATATCTATCGGAGACCAAGTCGTGATAAATACCTTCAAGGCAAAAGTGAGTATATAGTCCCACTTTTAAACTCTAAATATTTCGGGATGAGAATACATGCATTTTATGATTTACGTTATGGACACAAGTGATTAAAAATATATATTCTACGTTGAGTTGTACCACTGGCATACTTCCCTGTAACTTGGTAACTATTATTTATATGAGGTATTGTAAACGCGAATCCTGTTGATAGATCTATCGGGCCTGACAACCCCAACCGGACTGGACGACCAGTATTCAACGGTTGCACAGTACTTCGTTTCGGTGACTACACTTGGTACGGTGTAGTAAGATTTCATAATAAAGGGAATATACGACGTTGATTAAATGGTAAGTATGGTTATCAAGTGCTCAACAACTTAGAATATTTTTATTAAAACGTTTATATATGAAATCTTGTGGTGTATATTTATAACGCTGCCGGCATTAAACCTATATCTCACCAATTTTATGTTGACGTTTTAAGCATGTTTATTCTCAGGTGATAACTAAAAGCTTCCGCTGCAACATGTTGAATTTAAGCAAGATCTTGAGTATGCATATTTGTGTCAAAAATAAAACTGCATATCGGAGGATTTGTAATGTAAAATATGTTGGAAGTCGTATTGTTATTATCACATGTAAAGTTTGTAAGTCTAAGATTATCGCTAAACTATAATCATTATTAAGTTGTTTAAACCTTGTATTTGTAATAAAAGCTATGGTTTGTATTGTAAAAACGAATGCAGTTTTTGAAAAATGTCGCATATAGAGGTCAATACCTCGCGATGAAATCATATGTTATTGTATTCATTCTTATGGTTAAGGTCAGATTATGACATGTGGTATCAGAGCGTTGGTCTTAGAGAACCAGAAAATTTGCATTAGTGTGTCTTATCGAGTTTGTTAGGATGCATTAGTGAGTCTGGACTTTGACCGTGTTTGATTTAGAAAACTATTGTTTATCCTTGTTGGTTAAAAATTAATATGTAAATATTATGTGATACTAACATGCTAGTTGTTATGTGATAGATGTCTAGCTTAGAACTTGTTATCACATTCAGCGACTCCAAACCAGAATCTTCAGATGGTGTTCCAGTCATTAACCTATCCGATGATGAAAACGACACCTTTGGGGAAGACTCACAAGTTCCGGATAAATCAATTGAAGAGGAACCAGAAAGTGATCCTGAGGAGGAAGAAATACAGGAAATTACGAAAGACAAGTTCGAACGAGGAAAGAAACGAAAGGTTACTGAAATGGAAAATCCAAATCCCGAGTATAGAGAGAATGTTGTGGCACCAACTCCACCAGATACTTCCACACCTATTCCCGCTATTCCTATTAGTTCTATCCCGGCATCCAGTTCTTCGGTTCCTCAGCCAAAACGCAGGGAGACAACCAGGGTAACCTTTAAGTGATTTCTTTGAACACGAACGCTTTGGGTTAAATGACACGCTGTTGTTTTAAACCATGGGATCATATAAAGTTTTGTATAATATTACTAGTGTGGTTTGCTTAATGTTTGATGTAAGATAAGCATATGTAAAATAGTGAAGTGTGAAATGCAATAATTTTCCATGGTTGAGTATTATTTGGGTGATAGTAATTGATTTTCGTACTAAGCTATTAAGTATGAACTTTAACGGGTAGGTACTACCCTTGGTATAATTATAAAACGCTAATAAGAAGAAAAGGCTTTTATAATAATAACTGGTTCATATTATTAATAAGCTACGATGTACTGTAAATACATACTACATCTATAATATTCCATGTGAATAATTATTTTTTTCATTCTTATTGAAGATTATGGCGCGATTGAACCGAATGACGGAACAAGAAATCGAGGAACTCATCAATCAGCGAGTGGACGACAGAATGTTATGGGTCGAGGCTGCGAGAGGTGCTGTAGTTAACCCAAATCCTCGTGTGAGATGTACTTACAAAACTTTTCAAGGTTGCAAGCCCTCATCATTCAGTGGAACAGAAGGACCAGTCGGTTTAACCCGGTGGATCGAAAAGATTGAGTCTGTGTTTAAAATCAGTGGTTGTATTGAGAAGGACATGACCAAGTATGCATCGTGCACCTTACAAGATAGTGCACTCACATGGTGGAAAAACTATGTGAAGGCCGTAGGAGGAGATGTAGCTTATGATACTCCCTGGGAAGAATTTAAAACAATGCTAATCAGCGAGTATTGTCCAAGGAACGAGGTTAGGAAGTTGGAAGCTGAATTACGAAGCCTGAAAGTTGTTGGTACTTAACTCACCAACTACAATCAGCGATTCATGGAATTAGCTTTGCTATGTCCCGAATTAGTACCAACCGAAGAATGGAAGATAGAACTGTACAAAGATGGTTTGCCTAAAAATGTCAAAGCAAATGTTACAGCATCAAAACCCAAGACTATTCATGAAGCCATCACCATGGCGAACGAGTTGATGAACCAGATTATTCTGGATAAGAACACCGATGTCAAGACATCGGGAAACAAAAGAAAGTGGGAAGGTAATCATCAACAATCCAATAAGAAACCACGCAAGGTGCGGGTAGCGGTTTGAACTCAGGTTACAAAGGACGAAATCCTTTATGTAACAGATGCCACAAACATCACTCTGGTTATTGTAATGTGGTGTGCGAAAATTGTAATCGAAGGGGTCATCTTGCTGAAGATTGTCGGATTCTTGTTACAAATACAAATGGCACCAAGACTCCTGCCACTAATGCAAATAGAACTGCCTTGGCCACTGTTACCTGTTATGGGTGTGGGAAACAGGGTCATTATAAGAGCCAGTGTCCGAATCCAGAGAAGAATAATGGATCTGCACGTGGAAGAGCATTTGTTATTAATGCTAGAGAGGCGTGTGAAGACCCGGAGCTTGTTACGGGTACGTTTACCATTAATAACTTATCCACATCTATTATATTTGATACTGGTGCCGATAGAAGTTACGTGAGTAGAGACTTTTATGCTAAATTGAATTGTTCATCATTACCTCTAGATGCTAAGTACATGATTGAGTTAGCTAATGGTAAACTAATTAAAGCCGATAAAATTTGCCGTGATTGTAAAATAAATTTAGCCGGAGAAATATTTAAGATTGATTTGATACCCGTAGAATTAGGAAGTTTTGATGTAATAGTCGGCATGGACTGGATGTCCAAAATAGGAGCTGAAGTTGTGTGTGCCAAGAAGGCAATTCGCATTCCTCGTAAGGATAAAACGCTAGTAATGATTTATGGAGAGAAGGGTAACTCAAAGATAAAACTCATTAGTTGTTTGAAAGCTCAAAAGTGCTTGAAGAAAGGGTGTTATGCTATCTTAGCACATGTTAATAAAGTCAAAACGAAGGAAAAAGTAAAGAGCATCAATGGCGTGCCTGTGGCAAGAGATTTTCCTGAAGTCTTTCCGGAAGAGTTGCCGGGATTACCACCATTTAGATCTGTAAAATTTCAAATAGATCTAGTACCAGGAGCTGTACCAGTGGCTCGTGCTCCATATAGACTTGCACCATCTGAGTTAAAAGAACTTCAGAGTCAGTTAAAAGAATTACTGGACCGTGGATTCATACGACCAAGTACTTCACCGTGGGGAGCTCCGATTTTATTCGTCAAGAAGAAAGATGGATCTTTTAGGATGTGTATAGATTATCGTGAATTAAATAAGTTAACTATCAAGAATCGGTATCCACTACCGAGAATTGACGACTTATTTGATCAACTGCAAGGATCATGTGTGTACTCGAAAATCGACTTAAGATCGGGCTATCATCAATTACGTGTCAAAGAAGAAGATATTCCGAAAACTGTTTTTCGGACACGTTATGGTCATTACGAATTTTTGGTTATGCCGTTTGGGTTGACTAATGCGCCAGCTGTATTCATGGACCTCATGAATCGAGTTTGTAGTCCATATTTAGATAAGTTTGTTAACTTTTTCATTGACGATATTCTTATCTATTCCAAGAGTGAGCAAGAGCATGAGCAGCATTTAAGGTTGGTATTAGAATTGTTAAGAAAAGAACAGTTATACGCCACATTTTCTAAGTGTGCATTTTGGTTGAAAGAAGTGCAATTTCTTGGCCATGTTGTTAGTAGCAAAGGTATTCAGGTTGATCCAGCTAAAATTGAGGCCATTGAAAAATGGGAGACTCCTAAGACACCAACGCAGATACGCCAATTTTTAGGTTTAGCTGGTTATTATAGAAGGTTTATTCAAGATTTTTCCCGAATAGCTAAACCATTAACAGCGTTAACACAAAAAGGGAAGAAGTACGAATGGACTTCTGAGCAGGAGAGTGCGTTTCAATTACTGAAGAAGAAGTTGACTACAGCACCTATTTTATCGTTACCTGAAGGGAACGATGATTTTGAGATATATTGTGACGCTTCGCGACAAGGTTTTGGTTGCGTCCTTATGCAACGGAAGAAAGTTATAGCATACGCATCCCGACAATTGAAGATTCATGAGCGGAATTATACGACGCATGATTTAGAATTGGGAGCAGTAGTGTTTGCATTGAAGATATGGAGACACTACTTATATGGGGTTAAATGCACTGTGTTTACCGATCATAAAAGCCTTCAACATATCTTCGATCAGAAACAGCTGAACATGAGGCAACGTAGGTGGGTCGAGTTGATAAACGACTATGATTGTGAGATTCGCTATCATCCCGGGAAAGCGAATGTAGTGGCCGACGCTCTAAGCAGAAAGGAACGGGAACCAATTTGAGTACGAGCGATGAACATAAAAATTCGCATGAATCTCAACTCACAAATCAAAGAGGCTCAACGAGAAGCTCTTACTAAAGAAAACATAGGAAATGAAATAATGAAGAAGTATGGGAAACAACTCGTTATACGGGAAGACGGAATTCGATATTTTGCAAACCGTATTTAGGTACCGAAGTTGGGTGGATTAAGGAAGTTGATATTAAATGAGGCACATAAGACAAGATACTCGATACATCCTGGAGTTGGAAAGATGTATCAAGATCTTAAGACGCATTATTGGTGGCCTAATTTAAAGACAGATGTTGCAACATATGTTGGGGAGTGTTTAACTTGTTCCAAAGTCAAAGCAGAACACCAGAAGCCGTCAGGGTTACTTCAACAACCAGAAATCCCAGAATGGAAATGGGACGGTATTACCATGAATTTCATCACAAAGTTACCTAAGACTGCCTGGGGTTATGACACCATTTGGGTAATAGTTGATCGTCTCACCAAATCTGCACATTTCTTGCCTATAAAGGAAATGGATAGAATGGAGAAACTATTACGATTATACATAAAGGAAATTGTTTCGAGGCATGGAATACCTATTTCCATTATATCCGATCGTGATAGTAGATTTACATCAAAGTTTTGGCAATCACTACAGGAGGCCCTGGGAACTCGTTTGGATATGAGCACCGCATATCATCCACAAACTGACGGGCAGAGTGAAAGAACAATTCAGACTCTTGAAGACATGCTCAGGGCATGTGTGATCGATTTTGGAATCGGATGGGATAAATATCTACCATTAGCAGAATTTTCGTATAATAACAGTTATCATGCGAGCATTAAAGCTGCACCATTCGAAGCATTGTATGGAAGGAAGTGTAGATCCCCTATCTGTTGGAATAAAGTAGGATATCGACAATTAACTGGTCCCGAGATCATACACGAAACGACTGAGAAGATAGTACAAATCAAGGAGAGATTGAAAACAGCCCGTAGTCACCAAAAGAGCTACGCCGATGTCCGAAGGAAACCATTAGAGTTTCAGATCGGTGACATGGTTATGTTAAAGGTGTCACCTTGGAAAGGTGTAATACGTTTCGGTAAAAGGGGTAAACTGAACCCAAGGTATGTAGGCCCGTTCAAGATCATCGAACGCATCGGACCGGTAGCCTATCGACTCGAGTTACCACAACAACTCGCCGAAGTACATAATTCATTTCACGTCTCAAACCTCAAGAAATGTCTTGCAAAGGAAGATCTCACCATTCCTCTTGAAGAAATCCAAGTCGATGAGAAACTACAATTCATAGAATAACCAGTCGAAATCATGGACCGTGAAGTTAAACGGCTCAAGCAGAGCAACGTACCAATCGTTAAGGTTCGTTGGAATGCTCGAAGAGGTCCCAAGTTTACTTGGGAACGAGAGGATCAGATGAAACAAAAGTACCCACATTTGTTTCCCGAGAACGCAAAATAGGTACAACTTTAAAATTTCAGGACGAAATTTATTTAATGGGTAGATACTGTAACGACCCGGATTTTTCCGATCGTTTTACACTTATAAGATTAATATTTACATAAATTAAACCTTACCAACATGATAAGCAATCTAAATTGTTGAGACTTATGTTTTTGAAAAGAGTTTTACACAACGTTTGACCGTCCAATTTGACCGATGATATCACGAACTATATAACATACGATAATTATACGTTTGTGTATATATATGTATTTTTATATATTTAACATGATCTAAGAATGTTTTAACATCTCATTGTGTACTAATAACAATGAGTTATAAGTATATTTTGAGACTACTAACTTAAGTTTTCAAAACGATAACTATATGTGACGTTCTTCGACTTAAATACTTAAAACTTATAATGCTTATACATGTATCGTATAGATATGTATTTTATCACTTTTAAAGGATTTATATACATAAAACAATATAAGTATATTTACAAAAGATAGCTATACTTGAATCCTCGTTCCGTTTTCTCAAGATTTTTATACGTATATCTAGGGTATATGTACCCGTATCATACCCATCTTCTATACGTATTTACTATTAGTATATACACATCACAATTACTTTATTAGCAGCCATGAGTCAGCCAATTTTGGATCTTAGCATGCATGATTAATCAATTTGGCATATTACATGACTTTTGCACAATATTACAAATTTATACATCTTTTCACCACCATTTATACTCCATTTCATTTTCATTTTTACTACACATTTTCTCTAACCAAAAACACACTCTTAGGAACCTTAAGTGTTCTTCACAATCTCAGCAAATAACCATGAAGATCTAGCTTCAAAAACAACCCTTAATCATCATAAGAAAATCCATTCAAGAACACTTCAAAAATCCTTCCAAGTAAACAAGTTTACTTCCAACCTTTCAATCCAACTCCACCACTCTTTTGATTCTAGGATTTTTTTCATCTCTTATAGTAACTTTGTCCAAGTAACTTGAGATAGTAACCTTATTCATAATCTTATTCAATTCATATTCATATAGCTATCTTATTTTGTGGTATAAAATTTTAACAACAAGAACATAGTTTGAATGATTTCAAACTTGTTCGCAAACTAAATAGATCCTTCTAACTTGACTTTTAAAACACTTCAAGACCTGTAATATATCATAATGATATGCTAACTTAACAAGATATAACTTGGTTTTACAAAGAACACCTTAAAAACTGAATCTACATCGTCGGAGTGCAACCGGGGGCTGTTTTGGGTTGGATAATTGAAAACCATCTTAAGCTTTGAATTGGAAGTTCATATTCTGGGAAAACGATATTTCTTATGAATATGTTAACACATAAAAATTTCATGGTTTAACTCAAAGTGTAAGTATTTTTAGAAAAATGATCATTAAATGTTGTTTTTATGATGGAAAATGATCACTTTCATAAGTTTCACCAAAGTTTGACCTATAACCTATGATTTCAAATACAACCTAAGGTATTTTCAGTTAATATTCTTAAAATTTGACTCAATCCAAGGAAGTGACAAGTTGAACCAACAAAAACGGAGTTGTAATGAAGAAACTACGACTTAAACAAGATCGGGTATCCGAAGCTAGTTTAGCTACAAAAATATTTGGAGAAAAATTAAATTAATCATATATTTCTAATTAATATGATATTTCATATATATTTACTTATGATTTGATTTTATATATTTCAGGACCACCCGTAAACAACACGAGAAGATTAATCATAAGACCTCATGATTGTACGCAACACGTCATTTGACAACACGGTACTTTATGTACGCAACACGTCAGTTGACAACATGGTACCATGGGTCGAGATTAATTCTGATCAATACGAATACGATGGGGTCTTTATTTATTTTATTTAAGCAACTAATTGTGGACCACTAATATCGGACTGCTAACTACGGACTAAGAAAATATTAAAAGTATTAAAAGTATATATATATATATATATATATATATATATATATATATATATATATATATATATATATATATATATATATATATATATATATATGTAACGATTACTTAAAAAGAAAATATGTTGATATATTGTATATATGGTTAGGTTCGTGATATCTATCGGAGACCAAGTCGTGATAAATACCTTCAAGGCAAAAGTGAGTATATAGTCCCACTTTTAAACTCTAAATATTTCGGGATGAGAATACATGCATTTTATGATTTACGTTATGGACACAAGTGATTAAAAATATATATTCTACGTTGAGTTGTACCACTGGCATACTTCCCTGTAACTTGGTAACTATTATTTACATGAGGTATTGTAAACGCGAATCCTGTTGATAGATCTATCGGGCCTGACAACCCCAACCGGACTGGACGACCAGTATTCAACGGTTGCACAGTACTTCGTTTCGGTGACTACACTTGGTACGGTGTAGTAAGATTTCATAATAAAGGGAATATGCGACGTTGATTAAATGTGAAGTATGGTTATCAAGTGCTCAACAACTTAGAATATTTTTATTAAAATGTTTATATATGAAATCTTGTGGTCTATATTTATAACGCTGTCGGCATTAAACCTATATCTCACCAACTTTATGTTGACGTTTTAAGCATGTTTATTCTCAGGTGATAACTAAAAGCTTTCGCTGTAACATGTTGAATTTAAGCAAGATCTTGAGTATGCATATTTGTGTCAAAAATAAAACTGCATATCGGAGGATTTGTAATGTAAAATATGTTGGAAGTCGTATTGTTATTATCACATGTAAAGTTTGTAAGTCTAAGATTATCGCTAAACGATAATCATTATTAAGTTGTTTAAACCTTGTATTTGTAATAAAAGCTATGGTTTGTATTGTAAAAACGAATGCAGTTTTTGAAAAATGTCGCATATAGAGGTCAATACCTCGCGATGAAATCATATGTTATTGTATTCGTCCTTATGGTTAAGGTCGGATTATGACAATCATAAAGTGGTACGAAATGTTCGAGGTTACTGAATATGGATAATTATTCTACTTGGAAGTCGAGGTTTAAGATTTGGTCTGATGGTCAGGACACGAAGCTTTGGAAGTACATTGAAACCGAATTTCAATGGCCACGTTCACCAGTTACAAATGAGTTGTATACATTACACAACATGCCTTCTGAAGAATGTGAGGAGTATAACTTGGAGAAAAAGATGTACTGTAATTTGACAAGTGCTCTTGATGGTCCGATTTTCCATCAATTTCTGTGTCATGATAATTCATTCAAGATATGGGAAGCACTTCGTACTTGCAATGAAGGAAATTCATCTTACAGAGCTAGAAAAGGTTTAGAGTTGAAAGCTGAGTTTGATCGTTTTCACTGGCAAGTTGGAGAGTCTATTACAGAATTGGTTTAAAGATTTCGTCATTTGCTAGCTGAAATACATAAGCATGATGTAACTATTGAAGAGAAAGACAAAGTGACATGTCTAGCTGGAGCATTACCGTTAGAATGGAATGGTTTTGTATTAACTATGAAAACTAGTGGAGAATTAGCTACTGCTACAGTGAACTCGTTTATCGCAAGACTTCAGGAAGAAGAACTAGAGTTGTTAAACAAAGTCAAGAGGTCTAAACAAGTTCAAGACACCAAAATGTACTGTCCAAATGGTTACACATCGCCTAAGTCGGCTCATGCACCATTTCAAACAACTTTTGCTACGAACAATCAGAATATGTATGGTTTGAATGTTAGCAGTGAAATGTCCCGTTCTTATTGATTAAAAATGTTCCATATTAATTGATTTCGTTGCGAGGTTTTGACCTCTATATGAGACGTTTTTCAAAGACTGCATTCATTTTTAAAACAAACCATAACCTTTATTTCATAAATAAAGGTTTAAAAAGCTTTACGTAGATTATCAAATAATGATAATCTAAAATATCCTGTTTACACACGACCATTACATAATGGTTTACAATACAAATATGTTACATCGAAATCAGTTTCTTGAATGCAGTTTTTACACAATATCATACAAACATGGACTCCAAATCTTGTCCTTATTTTAGTATGCAACAGCGGAAGCTCTTAATATTCACCTGAGAATAAACATGCTTTAAACGTCAACAAAAATGTTGGTGAGTTATAGGTTTAAAATATATATATCAAATCGTAACAATAGACCACAAGATTTCATATTTCAATACACATCCCATACATAGAGATAGAAATCATTCATATGGTGAACACCTGGTAACCGACATTAACAAGATGCATATATAAGAATATCCCCATCATTCTGGGACACCCTTCGGATATGATATAAATTTCGAAGTACTAAAGCATCCGGTATTTTGGATGGGGTTTGTTAGGCCCAATAGATCTATCTTTAGGATTCGCGTCAATTAGGGTGTCTGTTCCCTAATTCTTAGATTACCAGACTTAATAAAAAGGGGCATATTCAATTTCGATAATTCAACCATAGAATATAGTTTCACGTACTTGTGTCTATTTTGTAAATCATTTATAAAACCTGCATGTATTCTCATCCCAAAAATATTAGATTTTAAAAGTGGGACTATAACTCACTTTCACAGATTTTTATTTCGTCGGGAAGTAAGACTTGGCTACTGGTTGATTCACGAACCTATAACAATATATACATATATATCAAAGTATATTCAAAATATATTTACAACACTTTTAATATATTTTGATGTTTTAAGTTTATTAAGTCAGCTGTCCTCGTTAGTAACCTACAACTAGTTGTCCACAGTTAGATGTACAGAAATAAATCGATAAATATTATCTTGAATCAATCCACGACCCAGTGTATACGTATCTCAGTATTGATCACAACTCAAACTATATATATTTTAGAATCAACCTCAAACCTGTATAGCTAACTCCAACATTCACATATAGAGTGTCTATGGTTGTTCCGAAATATATATAGATGTGTCGACATGATATGTCGAAACATTGTATACGTGTCTATGGTATCTCAAGATTACATAATATACAATACAAGTTGATTAAGTTATGGTTGGAATAGATTTGTTACCAATTTTCACGTAGCTAAAATGAGAAAAATTATCCAATCTTGTTTTACCCAAAACTTCTTCATTTTAAATCCATTTTGAGTGAATAAAATTGCTATGGTTTCATATTGAACTCTATTTTAGGAATCTAAACAGAAAAAGTATAGGTTTATAGTCAGAAAAATAAGTTACAAGTCGTTTTTGTAAAGGTAGTCATTTCAGTCGAAAGAATGACATCTAGATGACCATTTTAGAAAACATACTTCCACTTTGAGTTTAACCATAATTTTTGGATATAGTTTCATGTTCATATTATAAATCATTTTCCCAGAATAACAACTTTTAAATCAAAGTCTATCATAGTTTTTTTAATTAACTAACCCAAAACAGCCCGCGGTGTTACTACGACGGCGTAAATCCGATTTTACGGTGTTTTTCGTGTTTCCAGGTTTTAAATCATTAAGTTAGCATATCATATAGATATAAAACATGTGTTTAGTTGATTTTAAAAGTCAAGTTAGAAGGATTAACTTTTATTTGCGAACAAGTTTAGAATTAACTAAACTATGTTCTAGTGATTACAAGTTTAAACCTTCGAATAAGATAGCTTTATATGTATGAATCGAATGATGTTATGAACATCATTACTACCTCAAGTTCCTTGGATAAACCTACTGGAAATGAAAAAAATAGATCTAGCTTCAAAGGATCCTTGGATGGCTTGAAAGTTCTTGAAGCAGAATCATGACACGAAAACAATTTCAAGTAAGATTTCCACTCGAAATAAGATTGTTATAGTTATAGAAATTGAATTAAAGTTTTAATATGATTATTACCTTGTATTAGAAATATAACCTACTGTAAGTAACAAAGGTTTCTTGATCTTGGATGATTACTTGGAATGGATTTAGAAAACTTGGAAGTAAACTTGCAATCTTGGAAGTATTCTTGATTTTATGAAACTAGAACTTTTGGAATTTATGAAGAACACTTAGAACTTGAAGATAGAACTTGAGAGAGATCAATTAGATGAAGAAAATTGAAGAATGAAAGTGTTTGTAGGTGTTTTTGGTCGTTGGTGTATGGATTAGATATAAAGGATGTGTAATTTTGTTTTCATGTAAATAAGTCATGAATGATTACTCATATTTTTGTAATTTTATGAGATATTTCATGCTAGTTGCCAAATGATGGTTCCCACATGTGTTAGGTGACTCACATGGGCTGCTAAGAGCTGATCATTGGAGTGTATATACCAATAGTACATACAACTAAAAGCTGTGTATTGTACGAGTACGAATACGGGTGCATACGAGTAGAATTGTTGATGAAACTGAACGAGGATGTAATTGTAAGCATTTTTGTTAAGTAGAAGTATTTTGATAAGTGTCTTGAAGTCTTTCAAAAGTGTATGAATACATATTAAAATACTACATGTATATACATTTTAACTGAGTCGTTAAGTCATCGTTAGTCGTTACATGTAAACGTTGTTTTAAAACCTTTAGGTTAACGATCTTGTTGAATGTTGTTAACCCATTATTTATTATAACAAATGAGATGTTAAATTGTTATATTATCATGATATTATGATATATAATATATCTTAGTATGATATATATACAGTTAAATGTCGTTACAACGATAATCGGTATCTTAGTATGATATATATACAGTTAAATGTCGTTACAACGATAATCGTTACATATATGTCTTATTTTTACATACGCATTTCATTGTTAATACACTTAATAATATATTTACTTATCATTTAACATAATTAACCAAGTGTATCAATATCTTAATATGATTCATATGTACCTAGTAAGACGTTGTTATAATGATAATCGTTATATATATCATTTTCGAGTTTCTTAAATTAATAGTCTCATTTTTATGTATATAACTCATTGTTAAAATACTTAATGAGACACATACTTATAATAAAATCATGTTAACTATATATATAACCATATATATGTCATCGTATAGTTTTTACAAGTTTTAAGGTTCGTGAATCACCGGTCAACTTGGGTGGTCAATTGTCTATATGAAACCTATTTCAATTAATCAAGTCTTAACAAGTTTTATTACTTAACATGTTGGAAACACTTAATCATGTAAATAACAATTTCATTTAATATATATATATAAACATGGAAAAGTTCGGGTCACTACAGTACCTACCCGTTAAATAAATTTCGTCTCGAAATTTTAAGCAGTTGGAGGTGTTGACGTATCTTCTGAAAATAAATGCGGGTATTTCTTCTTCATCTGATCTTCACGCTCCCAGGTGAACTCAGGTCCTCTACGAGCATTCCATCGAACCTTAACAATCGGTATCTTGTTTTGTTTAACTCTCTTAACCTCACGATCCATTATTTCGACGGGTTCTTCAATGAATTGAAATTTTTCATTGATTTGGATTTCGTCCAACGGAATAGTGAGATCTTCTTTAGCAAAACATTTCTTCAAATTTGAGACGTGGAAAGTGTTATGTACAGCCGCGAGTTGTTGAGGTAGCTCCAGTTGGTAAGCTACTGGTCCGACACGATCTATAATCTTGAATGGTCCAATGTACCTTGGATTTAGTTTCCCCCGTTTACCAAATCGAACAACGCCTTTCCAAGGTGAAACCTTAAGCATGACCATTTCTCCAATTTCAAACTCTAAATCTTTTCTTTTACTGTCCGCGTAGCTCTTTTGTCGACTCTGGGCGGTTTTCAATCTTTGTTGAATTTGGATGATTTTCTCGGTAGTTTCTTGTATTATCTCCGGACCCGTAATCTGTCTATCCCCCACTTCACTCCAACAAATCGGAGACCTGCATTTTCTACCATAAAGTGCTTCAAACGGCGCCATCTCAATGCTTGAATGGTAGCTGTTGTTGTAGGAAAATTCTGCTAACGGTAGATGTCGATCTTAACTGTTTCTAATCAATAACACAAGCTCTTAGCATGTCTTCAAGAGTTTGTATCGTCCTTTCGCTCTACCCATCAGTTTGTGGATGATAGGCAGTACTCATGTCTAGACGAGTTCCCAATGCTTGCTGTAATGTCTGCCAGAATCTTGAAATAAATCTGCCATCCCTATCAGAGATAATAGAGATTGGTATTCCATGTCTGGAGACGACTTCCTTCAAATACAGTCGTGCTAACTTCTCCATCTTGTCATCTTCTCTTATTGGCAGGAAGTGTGCTGACTTGGTGAGACGATCAACTATTACCCAAATAGTATCATAACCACTTGTAGTCCTTGGCAATTTAGTAATGAAATCCATGGTAATGTTTTCCCATTTCCATTCCGGGATTTCAGGTTGTTGTAGTAGACCTGATGGTTTCTGATGTTCAGCTTTGACCTTAGAACATGTCAAACATTCTCCTATATATTTAGCAATATCGTCTTTTATACCTGGCCACCAAAAATGTTTCTTAAGATCCTTGTACATCTTCCCCGCTCCAGGATGTATTGAGTATCTAGTTTTATGAGCTTCTCTAAGTACCATTTCTCTCATATCTCCAAATTTTGGTACCCAAATTCTTTCAGCCCTATACCGGGTTCCGTCTTCCCGAATATTAAGATGCTTCTCCGATCCTTTGGGTATTTCATCCTTTAAATTTCTCTCTTTTAAAACTCCTTGTTGCGCCTCCTTTATTTGAGTAGTAAGGTTAGTGTGAATCATTATATTCATAGATTTTACTCGAATGAGTTCTCTGTCCTTTCTGCTCAAGGCGTCGGCTACCACATTTGCCTTCCCCGGGTGGTAACGAATCTCAAAGTCGTAATCATTCAACAATTCAATCCACCTACGCTGCCTCATATTCAGTTGTTTCTGATTAAATATGTGTTGAAGACTTTTGTGGTCGGTATATATAATACTTTTGACCCCATATAAGTAGTGCCTCCAAGTCTTTAATGCAAAAACAACCGCGCCTAATTCCAAATCATACGTCGTATAATTTTGCTCGTGAATCTTCAATTGTCTAGATGCATAAGCAATCACCTTCGTCTGTTGCATTAATACACAACTGAGACCTTGCTTTGATGCGTCACAATAAATCACAAAATCATCATTCCCTTCAGGCAATGACAATATAGGTGCCGTAGTTAGCTTTTTCTTCAATAATTGAAATGCCTTCTCTTGTTCATCCTTCCATTCAAATTTCTTCCCTTTATGCGTTAATGCAGTCAAGGGTTTTGCTATTTTAGAGAAATCTTGGATAAATCTTCTGTAGTAACCAGCCAATCCTAAAAATTGACGTATATGCTTCGGTGTTTTTGGGGTTTCCCACTTTTCAACGGTTTCGATCTTTGCCGGGTCCACCTGGATACCTTCTTTGTTCACTATGTGATCGAGGAATTGAACTTCTTCCAACTAAAATGCACACTTTAAAAACTTAGTGTCATAACCCGACCTTAACCATAAGGACGAATACAATAACATATGATTTCATCGCGAGGTATTGACCTCTATATGCGACGTTTTTCAAAAACTGCATTCGTTTTTACAATACAAACCATAACTTTAATTACAAATACAAGGTTTAAACAAGATAATAATGATTATCGTTTTGCGATAATCTTAGACTTACAAACTTTACATGTGATAATAACAATACGACTTCCAACATATTTTACATTACAAATCCTCCGATATGCAGTTTTATTTTTGACACAAATATGCATACTCAAGATCTTGCTTAAATTCAACATGTTGCAGCGGAAGCTTTTAGTTATCACCTGAGAATAAACATGCTTAAAACGTCAACATAAAGTTGGTGAGATATAGGTTTAATGCCGGCAGCGTTATGAATATAGACCACAAGATTTCATATATAAACGTTTTAATAAAAATATTCTAAGTTGTTGAGCACTTGATAACCATACTTAACATTTAATCAACGTTGCATATTCCCTTTATTATGAAATCTTACTACACCGTACCAAGTGTAGTCACCGAAACGAAGTACTGTGCAACCGTTGAATACTGGTCGTCCAGTCCGGTTGGGGTTCTCAGGCCCGATAGATCTATCAACAGGATTCACGTTTACAATACCGCATGTAAATAGTAGTTACCAAGTTACAGGGAGATATGCCAGTGGTACAACTCAACGTAGAATATATAATTTTAATCACTTGTGTCCATAACGTAAATCATAAAATACATGTATTCTCATCCCGAAATATTTAGAGTTTAAAAGTGGGACTATATACTCACCTTTTCCTTGAAGGTATTTAACTCGACTTGGTCTCCGATAGATATCACGAACCTAACCATATATATAATATATCAACATATTTTCTTTTCAAGTAATCGTTACATATATATATACTTATAATACTTATAATATTTTCTTAGTCCGTAGTTAGCAGTCTGTTGTTAATGGTCCACAATTAGTTGCTCAATAAAATAAATAAAGACCCCATCGTATTCGTATTGATCAGAATTAATCTCGACCCATGGTACCATGTTGTCAAATGACGTGTTGTGTACATAAAGTACCGTGTTGTCAGATGACGTGTTGCGTACAATCATGAGGTCTTATGATTAATCTTCTCGTGTTGTTTATAGGTGGTCCTGAAATATATAAAATCAAATCATAAGTAAATATATATTAAATATTATGTTAATTAGCCAAGATATGATTAATCCGATTTTTTCATAATATGATATATTACAGGTTTTGAAGTGTTTTAAAAATCAAATTAGAAGGATCTATTTAGTTTGCGAACAGGTTTGAAATCATTCAAACTATGTTCTTGTTGTTAAAAATTTTATAACACAAAATAAGATAGCTATATAAATATGAATCGAATAAGATTATGAATAAGGTTACTACCTCAAGTGACTTGGATAAAGCTACTGGAAAAGATAGAAAATAATCTTGATCAAACTTTCTTATGATGATTATAGGTTGTTCATGAAGCTTGTTCTTCATGAGTATTTGCTGAGATTGTGAAGAACACTTAGAGTTCCTAAGAGTGTGTTTTTGGTTAGAGAAAGATGGTTGTAAGAATGAAATGAAAAACCAAGGTGATGGTGATACTTATAGGACAGTCTGGTTGTTGAGGGAACAAGGACAAATTATTGTGTTGAATTTTTGAGTAATAATGTATGTTAGCTTACAAATAAGATTCCCTCTTATCTAGGGCAGATCTAAGGCTGATAAGGATATTGATTTGATGTGTATTTACCAATAGTAAATACGTATAGATGATGGGTATGATACGGTAAAAGAAGCTCAAAATCGGGCTATTATTTTGGGTCCAACCGGGCCAAAAATAAAATTTTAAGACATTTTTAATAAAGCAATGTTAGCCCAAAAAAAAATTTCCCAAGCTGACCTGGCAGCTCGACCCCAGCCAGGGGCTCTGCCCCTTGGACCTCGCCAGGGGTTGCCACCCCTTGGACCTCGCTTATCGGGGGCGCTGCCCCCGAACCCCCGTCATAATCAAGATAAGTTCAAACAAGTGTGCACTCCACACTTCCCCAAACTTGTTCAATATTTATCAAGATTATTTTGGTTACAAATTAATCCCATTATACTTAAATCATATTGGTGACATAAATCACAACACATTATAGATTGTAAGTATATATGTCAAAGAACGTTACATATAGTTATCGTTTTGAAAACTTAAGTTAGTGGTCTCAAAGTATACTTATAACTCATTGTTGTTAGTTCACAATAAAATGTTAAACTATCCTTAAATCATGTTAAATATGTATAGATATGTACATATACATAATCGTATAATTATCGTGTGTTATATAGTTCGTGATATCATCGGTCAAATTGGACGGTCAAACGTTGTGTAAAACTCTTTTCAAAAATATAAGTCTCAACAGGTTGGATTGCTTATCATGTTGGTAAGGTTTAATTTTTGTAAATATTAATCTCATAAGTATAGAACAATCGGAAAATTCCAGGTCGTTACACTTAGCGTACAGTTTTTATTTCCTCAATACTTGTAGCACTTTTCTCAAATGTTCTTCGTGCTCTTGATCATTCTTTGAGTAAATAAGTATGTCATCGATGAAAACAATGACAAACTTGTCAAGATATGGCCCACACACTCGGTTCATAAGGTCCATGAACACAGCTGGTGCGTTAGTCAATCCAAACGGCATAACCATAAACTTGTAATGACCATAACACGTCCTAAATGCTGTTTTTGGAATATCATCCTCCTTTACTCGCAATTGATGATATCCAGAATGTAAATCGATCTTCGAATAAAACGACGAGCCTTGTAGTTGATCAAATAAGTCGTCAATTCTCGGCAGTGGATAACGGTTTTTGATGGTAAGTTTGTTCAACTCTCTGTAGTCAATACACAACCTAAATGTACCATCCTTCTTCTTGATAAACAAAACAGGAGCTCCCCATGGTGATGTGCTTGGTCGAATGAAACCACGTTCTAATAGTTCTTGCAGTTGGCTTTGCAGTTCTTTCATCTCGCTGGGTGCGAGTCTATAAGGAGCACGAGCTATTGGTGCAGCTCCTGGTACAAGATCTATTTGAAATTCAACAGATCGATGTGGAGGTAGTCCCGGTAATTCTTTCGGAAATACATCGGGAAATTCTTTTGCGACGGGAACATCATTGATGCTCTTTTCTTCAGTTTGTACTTTCTCGACGTATGCTAGAACAGTATAGCAACCTTTTCTTATTAGTTTTTATGCCTTCAAATTACTAATAAGATGTAGCTTCATGTTGCCCTTTTCTCCGTACACCATTAAGGGTTCTCCTTCTTCTCGTACAATGCGAATTGCATTTTTATAACATACGATCTCTGCTTTCACCTTCTTCAGCCAGTCCATGCCAACTATTACATCAAAACTCCCTAACTCTACTGGTATCAAATCAATCTTAAATATTTCGCTACCCAGTTTAATTTCTCGAATTCCGGCATATATTATCTGCTGAAATTAATTTACCGTTTGCTAATTCGAGTAAAAATTTACTATCCAACGGCGTCAATGGACAACTTATTTTAGCACAAAAATCTCTACTCATATAGCTTCTATCCGTACCCGAATCAAATAAAACGTAAGCAGATTTATTGTCAATAAGAAACGTACCCGTAACAAGCTCCGGGTCTTCCTGTGCCTCTGCCGCATTAATATTGAAAACTCTTCCGTGGCCTTGTCCATTTGTGTTCTCCTGGTTCGGGCAATTTCTAATAATGTGGCCCAGTTTTCCACATTTATAACAAACTACGTTGGCATAACTTGCTCCGACACTACTTGCTCCGCCATTACTCGTTCCAAAACCATTTGTTCCTTTCGTTCTGTTAACCCCTGGTCCGTAGACCTCACACTTAGCCGCGCTATGACCATTTCTTTTACACTTGTTGCAAAATTTGGTGCAGAACCCCGAGTGATACTTTTCACACCTTTGGCATAGCTGCTTCTGATTGTTGTTGTTGTTGTGGTTGTTATTGTTGTTGGGATGATTGTTGTTGTTGTTGTTGTTGTTGTTGTTGTTGTTATTGTTTGGCCGTTTGTTATAGTTGCGATTGATGTTGCGATTGTTGGGATAATTGTTACGATTATTATTGTAATTGCTGTTGTTGTTGTTGTTGTTGTATTGGTGATTCTTATCACCGTTTTCCTCCCACTTTCTTTTGACTTGCTTCACATTAGCCTCTTCAGCCGTCTGTTCTTTAATTCTTTCCTCAATATGGTTCACTAGTTTCTGAGCCATTCTACATGCGTGTTGTATGGAGGCGGGCTCGTGTGAACTTATATCTTCTTGGATTCTTTCCGGTAATCCTTTCACAAACGCGTCGATCTTCTCTTCCTCATCTTCGAACGCTCCCGGACGCAATAGGCACAATTCTGTGAATCGTCTTTCGTATGTGGTAATATCAAATCCTTGGGTTCGTAACCCTCTAAGTTCTGTCTTGAGCTTATTGACCTCGGTTCTGGGACGGTACTTCTCGTTCATCAAGTGCTTGAATGCTGACCACGGTAGTGCGTACGCATCATCTTCTCCCACTTGCTCTAGATAGGTATTCCACCATGTTAACGCAGAACCAGTGAAGGTATGCGTAGAGTACTTCACTTTGTCCTCTTTAGTACACTTACGTATGGCAAACACCGATTCGACCTTCTCGGTCCACCGTTTCAATCCGATCGGTCCTTCGGTTCCATCAAATTCCAAAGGTTTGCAGGCAGTAAATTCTTTGTAGGTGCATCCTACACGATTTCCTGTACTGCTAGATCCAAGGTTATTGTTGGTATGTAGCGCAGCCTGTACTGCGGCTATGTTTGAAGCTAGAAAAGTACGGAATTCCTCTTCATTCATATTCACAGTGTGTCGAGTAGTCGGTGCCATTTCCTTCAAAATAGTCAAATGGAACAAGTTAATCATACAGAATATTAAGAGTAGTTAATAGTATTTCGTAGCATAATATGAACTCATTTATAAAAGCTTTTTCTTCATATTAGCATTTTATAAGTTTAAATTCGGGTAGTACCTACCCGTTAAGTTCATACTTAGTAGCTAATATACAATTCAACTACTACAATTCTATATGAAAAACTGATTATAATAATATTTCACGTTCAAACTTTTATACAATATTTTACAAACTTACAATACCGCTTATTTTACATAAAGCATGAAATATAGCACACAATAACTTTGATACAAGATAGTTGTGAAGATAATTCTAGCCCGTACACAAGTCGTTCAGCAAAGGCAATAAAGACACGTAATTCATACGTCCAGAAACAAGTCATGCATTCTGGTTTTACTAGGACTACTTCCCATCCTTGGTCTTGTGGAACATAACCGTTATGGCCATTGATAAGACAGCGTGTTGTAATGTCGTCAAAGGGACGAGGGTTACGTAATGACCAACAGTCTCGTAATAACCTAAAAACCTCATTTCTTACCCCAATTACCGACTCCGTCACTTGTGGGAACGTTTTGTTTAATAGTTGTAGCCCGATGTTCTTTTTCTCACTTTGGTGAGAAGTGAACATTACTAACCCGTAAGCATAGCATGCTTCTTTATGTTGCATGTTAGCCGCTTTTTCTAAATCATGAAGTCCTATATTCGGATACATTGAGTCAAAATAATTTCTTAACCCGTTGCGTAAAATAGCATTTGGGTTCCTCGCAATATATGCGTCAAAGTAAACACATCGTAACTTATGGGTTTCCCAATGTGATATCCCCCATCTTTCAAACGAAAGTCTCTTATAAACCAAGACATTCTTGGAACGTTCTTCGAATGTCTTACAAACTGATTTCGCCGTAAATAGTTGTGCCGAAGAATTCTGACCGACTCTAGACAAGATTTCATCAATCATGTCTCCGGGTAGGTCTCTTAAAATATTGGGTTGTCTATCCATTTTGTGTTTTTATACTGTAAAATAGACAAGAGTTAGATTCATAATAAAAAAAAATACTTATTAATACAAGCAATTTTTACATATATCATAAAGCATAAGCACACTATATTACATATATTACACCACACGAATACAACTATCTTATTCCGACTCACTCGTTTCTTCTTCTTCGGTTTTGGTTCGTTTTGCCAAGTTTCTAGGGATATATGATGTTCCCCTAATACGAGCTGTCGTTTTCCACAACGGTTTAGAAAAACCTGGTGGTTTAGAGGTTCTCGGGTCATTGTTACAACTTAAGGGCTTCGGGGGTTGACGATACATATAAAGTTCATCGGGGTTGGAATTAGATTTCTCTATTTTTATGCCCTTTCCTTTATTATTTTCTTTTGCCTTTTTAAATTCAGTTGGCGTAATTTCTATAACATCATCGGAATTCTCGTCGGAATCCGATTCATCGGAGAATTGGTAATCCTCCCAATATTTTGCTTCCTTGGCGGAAACACCATTGACCATAATTAACCTTGGTCGGTTGGTTGAGGATTTTCTTTTACTTAACCATTTTATTATTTCGCCCACCGGTTCTATTTCCTCCTCCGGTTCCTCCTCTTCCGGTTCTGATTCTTCTTCCGGTTCTGATTCTTCTTCTGGTTCTTCTTCGGGAACTTGTGAATCAGTCCAATATATATTCGACTCTTCGTTATTATTAGGTGAGTCAATGGGATTTGTGCTAGAGGTAGACATCTATCACACAATATCAAACATGTTAAGAGATTAATATATCACATAATATATACATGTTAATAATATATAGTTTCCAACAAAAATGTTAAGCAATCATTTTTAAAGAAAACACGGTCGAAGTCCAGACTCACTAATGCATCCTAACAAACTCGATAAGACACACTAATGCAAATTTTCTGGTTCTCTAAGACCAACGCTCGGATACCAACTGAAATGTCCCGTTCTTATTGATTAAAAACGTTCCATATTAATTGATTTCGTTGCGAGGTTTTGACCTCTATATGAGACGTTTTTCAAAGACTGCATTCATTTTTAAAACAAACCATAACCTTTATTTCATAAATAAAGGTTTAAAAAGCTTTACGTAGATTATCAAATAATGATAATCTAAAATATCATGTTTACACACGACCATTACATAATGGTTTACAATACAAATATGTTACATCGAAATCAGTTTCTTGAATGCAGTTTTTACACAATATCATACAAACATGGACTCCAAATCTTGTCCTTATTTTAGTATGCAACAGTGGAAGCTCTTAGTATTCACCTGAGAATAAACATGCTTTAAACGTCAACAAAAATGTTGGTGAGTTATAGGTTTAACCTATATATATCAAATCGTAACAATAGACCACAAGATTTCATATTTCAATACACATCCCATACATAGAGATAAAAATCATTCATATAGTGAACACCTGGTAACCGACATTAACAAGATGCATATATAAGAATATCCCCATCATTCCGGGACACCCTTCGGATATGATATAAATTTCGAAGTACTAAAGCATCCGGTACTTTGGATGAGGTTTGTTAGGCCCAATAGATCTATCTTTAGGATTCGCGTCAATTAGGGTGTCTGTTCCCTAATTCTTAGATTACCAGACTTAATAAAAAGGGGCATATTCGATTTCGATAATTCAACCATAGAATGTAGTTTCACGTACTTGTGTCTATTTTGTAAATCATTTATAAAACCTGCATGAATTCGCATCCCAAAAATATTAGATTTTAAAAGTGGGACTATAACTCACTTTCAAAGATTTTTACTTCGTCGGGAAGTAAGACTTGACCACTGGTTGATTCACGAACCTATAACAATATATACATATATATCAAAGTATGTTCAAAATATATTTACAACACTTTTAATATATTTGATGTTTTAAGTTTATTAAGTCAGCTGTCCTCGTTAGTAACCTACAACTAGTTGTCCACAGTTAGATGTACAGAAATAAATCGATAAATATTATCTTGAATCAATCCACGACCCAGTGTATACGTATCTCAGTATTGATCACAACTCAAACTATATATATTTTGGAATCAACCTCAACCCTGTATAGCTAACTCCAACATTCACATATAGAGTGTCTATGGTTGTTCCGAAATATATATAGATGTGTCGACATGATAGGTCGAAACATTGTATACGTGTCTATGGTATCTCAAGATTACATAATATACAATACAAGTTGATTAAGTTATTGTTGGAATAGATTTGTTACCAATTTTCACGTAGCTAAAATGAGAAAAATTATCCAATCTTGTTTTACCCATAACTTTTTCATTTTAAATCCGTTTTGAGTGAATCAAATTGCTATGGTTTCATATTGAACTCTATTTTAGGAATCTAAACAGAAAAAGTATAGGTTTATAGTCAGAAAAATAAGTTACAAGTCGTTTTTGTAAAGGTAGTCATTTCAGTCGAAAGAACGACGTCTAGATGACCATTTTAGAAAACATACTTCCACTTTGAGTTTAACCATAATTTTTGGATATAGTTTCATGTTCATAATAAAAATCATTTTTCCAGAATAACAACTTTTAAAACAAAGTTTATCATAGTTTTTTTAATTAACTAACCCAAAACAGCCCGCGGTGTTACTACGACGGCGTAAATCCGATTTTACGGTGTTTTTTGTGTTTCCAGGTTTTAAATCATTAAGTTAGCATATAATATAGATATAAAACATGTGTTTAGTTGATTTTAAAAGTCAAGTTAGAAGGATTAACTTTTATTTGCGAACAAGTTTAGAATTAACTAAACTATGTTCTAGTGATTACAAGTTTAAACCTTCGAATAAGATAGCTTTATATGTATGAATCGAATGATGTTATGAACATCATTACTACCTCAAGTTCCTTGGATAAACCTACTAGAAATGAGAAAAATAGATCTAGCTTCAAAGGATCCTTGGATGGCTTGAAAGTTCTTGAAGCAGAATCATGACACGAAAACAATTTCAAGTAAGATTTCCACTCGAAATAAGATTGTTATAGTTATAGAAATTGAATTAAAGTTTGAATATGATTATTACCTTGTATTAGAAAGATAACCTACTGTAAGTAACAAAGGTTTCTTGATCTTGGATGATTACTTGGAATGGATTTAGAAAACTTGGAAGTAAACTTGCAATCTTGGAAGTATTCTTGATTTTATGAAACTAGAACTTTTGGAATTTATGAAGAACGCTTAGAACTTGAAGATAGAACTTGAAATAGATCAATTAGATGAAGAAAATTGAAGAATGAAAATGTTTGTAGGTGTTTTTGGTCTTTGGTATATGGATTAGATATAAAGGATATGTAATTTTGTTTTCATGTAAATAAGTCATGAATGATTACTCATATTTTTGTAATTTTATGAGATATTTCATGCTAGTTGCCAAATGATGGTTCCCACATGTGTTAGGTGACTCACATGGGCTGCTAAGAGCTGATAATTGGAGTGTATATACCAATAGTACATACATCTAAAAGCTGTGTATTGTACGAGTACGAATACGGGTGCATACGAGTAGAATTGTTGATGAAACTGAACGAGGATGTAATTGTAAGCATTTTTGTTAAGTAGAAGTATTTTGATAAGTGTCTTGAAGTCTTTAAAAAGTGTATGAATACATATTAAAACACTACATGTATATACATTTTAACTGAGTCGTTAAGTCATCGTTAGTCGTTACATGTAAACGTTGTTTTGAAACCTTTAAGTTAACGATCTTGTTGAATGTTGTTAACCCATTGTTTATTATAACAAATGAGATGTTAAATTGTTATATTATCATGATATTATGATATATAATATATCTTAGTATGATATATATACAGTTAAATGTCGTTACAACGATAATCGTTACATATATGTCTCGTTTCGAAATCATTAAGTTAGTAGTCTTATTTTTACATATGCATTTCATTGTTAATACACTTAATAATATATTTACTTATCATTTAACATAATTAACCAAGTGTATCAATATCTTAATATGATTCATATGTACCTAGTAAGACTTTGTTATAACGATAATCGTTATATATATCGTTTTCGAGTTTCTTAAATTAATAGTCTCATTTTTATGTATATAACTTATTGTTAAAATACCTAATGAGATACATACTTATAATAAAATCATGTTAACTATATATAACCATATATATGTCATCGTATAGTTTTTACAAGTTTTAACGTTCGTGAATCACCGGTCAACTTGGGTGGTCAATTGTCTATATGAAACCTATTTCAATTAATCAAGTCTTAACAAGTTTGATTGCTTAACATGTTGGAAACACTTAATCATGTAAATAACAATTTCATTTAATATATATATATATATATATATATATATATAAACATGGAAAAGTTCGGGTCACTACAAGCAGTGCACCTATTCAACAAACTTCGTATCCACCACAAGTTTCACCATGTTTACTCAATAATCAATCACAGCCTAATTCGAATACTGCTGAGTCATCTACACCGACTGCATCAGATGTCCTTTTTGCACTTAAGATCGAAAACATGAGGAAAGCTGGGAAAGAAAAGATTAGTGAAGATATAGCTTTGCTGTCAAGCCTTGTTAATTCTTATGATAGTTATCTTGATGGTCGTGTAGGTAATATTCATCTAACAACTGAAGATTATCATCAACTTGATAAGAATGAAGCCGAGAAGATGGATATTATGTGGGGTATGGCAAATCTTGTGAGACGTGCTAGAGATTATGAAGAGTGAACTGGGAAACCGATCAGTCTGACCAAAGATACAAAACTGGGTTTTGATATGAATACTGTTACTTGCTTCAACTGTGGAGAATTAGGTCATTTTTCAAGGCAGTGTACAAAACAAAAGAAGCAAGGTAATCGTAATCCGTTCAAGAATTAGAATTATACTTCTCAGTGTCATTCAACTAAATGTGAGATCTACATTACTGATAAGGTAAATGAAGCTGATGCAGCTGAAAGTCCGAACAAAGCTTTGGTTGTTATTCATGGAGACGATGATGATTAGTCTATGAATTTAAATGTGGCTGACCAACAATCTAAAACCAACATGGCAAAGATCACCGAAGTAGAAGAAGACTGTGTCACTAGTCAAAACATAATTGAGAAGCTGACTGCTCGTGCTGAAAGAGCTGAAGAATTGTCAAGAACCATTCGAAGAGAGAAGGTTCAGAAGCAAGTTGAGAGCAAATTCAAAAAGGCACGTGATTCGGTTCCTCGTACACCTGAATCTGGAAGTGTTTCACCGACATCATCAGAGGACTACTACTTCAATAGTTGGAAGGATAAGTATGGTGATACCTCAGTGTTTGAAGATAGTCTAGAAGCAGATCATAGTGAAGAAATATTGGTTGATGCTGATAAGGAATTAGACGAATGGGGTAGAATGATTTCCATTGAATTGGAGATGTTAGTTCTTTTGGGTGAAGGTTTAGATCTCGAGAGTGTAAGTTCAGATGTTGATGATTCGAACAAGATGTCAGAATCAGAGGTTGAAGATAAAATTGATCATACTGGGGTAGATCAAACTGATTTTGAAGCATTGAACAAGCAAGCAGTAGACTTATTGAAGATGTGCTTATCAGCTAGTGATCTTGAAAAGGTTTCCGGTTTGACAAGAGCTAAGGATATATGGGATAGACTTGAAGAGATTCATTTGGGTAAAGATGCTGATACATCAAAGTTTCTTACAGACTCATCAGAATCAGAAGATGAGCTCGATGATGGGAAAAAGACAGATTTCTTTGCATTTATGGCTGAGACTTCCTCATCAAATAATGCTCAACAGGTATCTTCTGATCCATCTCTTGATACACCCATTGAATGTGTTAAATGTGCTAAATCTAAGGTAACAATAGATAATTTAACTAAGGCATATGCGGAGATGAAAGAAAAATGGCATGCTGACCATGTGACCACTAAGGTTGAAAATGAGTTGAAAGAGCAAATCAAAGTTTATAAAAAACAACTTCACGATCTTAAATGTTATAACTTTGATATAAATCAAGCTTTAATTAAACGTGTTGACACAATAAACGAATTGAAGAAAGAAAATGAATGTGTTAAAGCTGATTTAGAAGCTATGTCAATTAAGATGAAATGTTGGGCAAGTGCGTCACAATGGAATGCATTAATGGTGGAATTAAATGACACCAAGGGAAAGGGTATTGGATTAAAGGTCATAGCTCCACCATTTCAGAACAAATTTGTTAATGCAAATGTTGTTGATGGATGACCAGAAGACTGTATACCACCTAGTTATGAGGACTATGTTGAGAAGAATAAGAAGTGTAGCTTAACTGAGAATGCACCTTCTGATGATACCACTGAAGGATCTTTAGATCATGAGGAAGATAAGAAAACTGGTCTAGGAGATAAGTCGGAGAAAAGGAAGGTGATAACACCTGATGAGCCAATTCGGATTATGAAAAATCCAAAGTTTGCTAATATAGTGGTTCCATCGGTTACACCTAAACCTGTATCTAAACCTGTTCCTAGAAAGAGATCAAACGATTCTCATGTGTTTGCAAAAACACAAGATCCCTCTTCCTCTAACTCTAATAATCAATATCAATCTAGAGGATATAGAGAATTTTGACAATGTTTTAGTTGTGGTGTGTTTGGACACATTGCTGCTAACTGTCCTACAAGGTATAGAACACAAAGACGTAAGATTGACCTCACATATGATGATCACCGATCACATCATGCTCACAGAACAGGTTCACCTGTTCGTGATGAAGTTCATACTAGGACACATACAACAAATGTTGTCTATGGAGACTATAAGAGAAAGAACTTCAATAGGTCAATTTCCCCTGTGAAGATTAAGGTTCCTAAGAAGGATACCGAGGCAAGAGTTGCCGAATCAAGTGATCGAGGTAAAGCCTATGAATCTAAGGCACGATCACCTTCGCAAAAAGCTAGTCGTAGAAAATACTTTTCCCGTACCAGACAATCGCTCTGAAGATGAGCAAAATGTGAAAAACCAGAAGAGCAATGTTGCTTCTTCTAAACTGTCTAAGTTTATGGTTTCAGACAATGAGGTTCCACCTGACTCAAATGGGAAATGGATGGAAGTTCAAGCTATGGGTGTTAATGGACAACCTACTGTCGTCCGGGCGTGGGTTCCCATTATAAATTATTTCTTTTAATGTGATATGCAGGGAACCAGGCTACCTGCAAACAACACATGGATAGTGGATAGCGGCGCTTCGATACATATGATTGGACAGCTATCTCTTCTCTCGGATGTACACCCAATTAAGGGAGGTTATGTTGCATTTAATGGAGATAAAGGAGGTCACATTTCAGTTCAAGGTTTATTGAAGAATGATAAAGTTAGTTTTGACAAAGTAAACTACTGTCAAGAGCTTGCAAACAATTTGTTGTTGGTTTCACAAATCTGTGAAAAATCCTTCAAAGTAGCATTTGATGACGAATTCAGCTACATTTTGAGACCAGAGTTTGTGATTCCTCCAGAAATGATTTTGATGAAGGCTCCTAGACAAGCTGATTTATACATGCTAGATATGAATGTTGCTACTTCAACTGCTGAACATCATCAAGCTTTTATTTCTAAAGCGACTGAACAAGATTCTATTACATGGTACAAACGCATGGGTCATTTAAGTTTTCGGAAGATGAACCATCTGGTTCACAACAATCTTGTAGAAGGTGTTGATCTTCGATCTTTTTAGATTCCAGGAACATGTGTTCCGTGTAAGAAGGGTAAGCAGAGCAAGAATGCACATAAGTTGGTGAAGTACAATTCTATCTCTGCCCCACTTGAATTGTTACATATGGATCTTTTCGGTCCAATCTGTTTTGAAAGCATTGATGGAAGTAAGTATTGTCTGGTGGTAACTGATGATTATTCAAGATTCTCTTGGGTAATGTTCTTGAAAGAGAACTCCGATACGTTTGAGAACTTGAAAGTGCTAATCAATCGATTAGAGATAGGTTTTAATTTGAAAGTCAGAAAGATTCGTTGTGACAATGGTACAGAATTCAAGAATCAGTTTCTTGCAGGTTTTTGTATTGAAAAAGGTATCAATATGCAGTTCAGTTCTGCATATGCTCCACAGATGAATGGCATTGTTGATCGAGACAAAGTAATTACGGATGTTGTGTGTGAGGGTTAGTCAAGCTTTTAGACTTTGCATGTAGGATTCATGACAGGTAGATTTTTGGTTGATAATTATTTGTATTGCATATTTTTGCTTCCTGTCTGCATTTCTTTACATAATTTCTTTCATGATTGCATGCTAGTCTGTAGATATTTTCTGTTTGGTTAAAATGCTAAAACACAAAAAGATTTTATATTTCAGCATTTTAGGGGGAGTATATGTTATCAGCTGAAAATACCTAAAAAGTGAAAAATGCCTCACCAGAAAATCTTAAAAAGTTGAAAAATCCGAAAATGAGCTTGTTTTGATTAATATGTTAGAGATAAAGAAACTACTGTACTGAGAATTGATATATTTGATTAGTAAGGACTGATTTGAATGTTTATGTTTATCTGTTGTGTGATGTACTGATAGATGTGACTTATGAAGTCTTGGCATTAGACAATCATAATAAGAATAATGATCATCTAAGATTCAGAAGTCATGGACGATCTGTAGCGTTTGAAGGTAATCACCTAATTATCTCCGAAACTATATGAAATGATAGTTGTTGAGGAACTCAACAGTCGGTTGAGGGTATCCCCTATCATAATTGATAATCATTAGAGAAAGTTGGTGTTGGATGTCCCCAAGCAATATTCAACGTTGCTCTACCAATTCAGCTTCACAGCTATGAATGGGACATTCAATAGATCATTTAAGGGGTTGAGGATTATCTGTTTGGCTAGTGCATACCACGTTGTCACGGACTTAAAACTTTATAATCGAAACTAAACCCCGAAAATATCAGAGAAAATTAGTTTATGTCGAAAGTAAGTGTCCCTTCTCGAATAAGGTTGAAAAGTATAATTCGTTATTGCGGACCGTTCAAGCATTTAAGGGAGAACACCTTCGAGTGATCTGAGCACACAACAAAGAAACATGAATTCATGCATAAAAATGAAAAATCCATTCATGATTGCGTTCAAAATTAATATATCAAAAGACAGTGATATGCTGAAAAATAAAATATCAAAAGAAAATCAATGTCAATAAAATTGGCGTATCAAGATGGCAAAGTCCTGAAAGTATGAAGAATGCTGATTCATGATGTGCTCATTAAGAACTCAGATCATTCTTAGTGTGACGCCCCCGTGCAGCTTGAATTGTTTAATCACGACGTTCACACTGAACTATCAAGATTCTTGTCGTCTGCAATTCAGAGTTATATCCATTAAGACTGTAAGTTGGAAAGATACTTACCTAGATATACTCTAATACTTATTTATGAAAGTTTAACTTTCAATTCCGTTTTCCATGACAGCTTGAATATAAAGAAGTTAAGGGCCTCGATATTTATTTCGTGTGACGACTGGTCATCAGGCAAGTCTGCTTTAACTGTAGACCAATCCCCGCGGTAAATAGTGCACCTATTCGAATAATCCAATATACTCTGAGATCAGCCGAGCCAACTAGATTGAAGATTGTCAACACATTGGTAGAAGCCAAGGGCTGACAGGGTTATTCAAAATGCAATGAGAACCATCCTGTTCAATTTGAATGAAGTACATGGAAAGAGATAATGGAAAGTTACGTGTAATGAGTTGACAACCTAATAAAAACGCACAATCATAAGTGATGGAAGAATCAAGGATTAATGAACTTAGCATGATCTCAAAAATCATTGCTTTATAGTGTTCAAGTAATTAATGCCAACATGATTGTCGATATGTCCGGAATGAATATGTTCATGTTTAATGAGGATTGATATCAATAATTACATGATAATAGACATAGACTGGATAATTAGGAATGAACAACAGAAATTGATTCAATATGTCAGTTCTGATCCATTTTTAAAATAGTTAATCATCTTGCTCACAAAAAGAATGTGAATTTGTATGTCTTATATATTTGTACTGTTAATTTGTTTGCATTGAAAACTATAAACCAACAAAAAGATTTTGGTTTGCATGTTATTGCATTTCATGATAGAATGTCTTTCATTTGCATAATTTTAGTTGCGTGACTTTTTACATCAGAAAATTCATAAAGATTCTATCATTTCCTTAGTTTTCTGATTATCCTCTGAGTGCATAACGACATCTGAAAGAACTTTGT
Source organism: Rutidosis leptorrhynchoides (assembly GCF_046630445.1). Lineage (NCBI taxonomy): Eukaryota > Viridiplantae > Streptophyta > Magnoliopsida > Asterales > Asteraceae > Rutidosis > Rutidosis leptorrhynchoides. The sequence goes on along the minus strand of NC_092333.1, from coordinate 132,359,952 downwards.
TGAGATCAAGATATTGGGCCACCAAATCCATGAGATAGAAGTTTGTAGAGCTTGTTATTATTATTATTATTATTATTATTATTATTATTATTATTATTATTATTTTTATTTTTATTATTATTATTATTATTATTATTATTATTATTATTATTATTATTATTATTATTATTATTGTTCTTGTTGTTGTTGTTGTTGTTATTGTTGTTGTTATTGTTGTTGTTATTATTATTATGAATATAAATACTATACTTATTATTATTATTATTAAAATGAGTATTAGGATTATCATTACTATTAATATTATTATTAATATATTATTACTATATATCACCATTAAATTATCATTTTCAAAATTATTATTATTAACAAAAGTATTTTTATTAAAAATTATCATTTTTATGAAAATTATCATTTTTGGAATTATTATTATTATTATCAGTACTATTACTATTACTATTAGTATTAACAATATTCTTATTATTATTTTTAACATTATTATTATTATCATCAATATTTTAGTATTATTATAACTATATTAATATTTTAATAGGACATATGAGTTCTAAAATGATATCACTAAATAAATACATATATAAATTTGTTCGAGTACCATTATATGTGTTAATATACATAATGGAATATAGGTTTGTGAATCCGAGGCCAACCCTGCATTGTTCAGTTGTTCAATATCGTCATATGTATTTTTACTACAAAATACAGTAGAGTGAGTTTCATTTGCTCCCTTTTTAAATGCTTTTGCAATATATATTTTTGGGACTGAGAATACATGCGCTGCTTTTATAAATGTTTTACGAAATAGACACAAGTACTTAAAACTACATTCTATGGTTGGATTATTAAACCGAATATCGCCCTTCAAGTCTGGTAACCTAAGAATTTAGGGAAATGGCCCCTGATTGACGCGAATCCTAAAGATAGATCTATGGACCTTGACAAGTCCCATTCGAGGTATGAATGCTTTAGTACTTCGAGATTATTATTATACATACGAGAGGTTCTGTTTGGGGATATTCTATGCATTAAAGTTAACGTCGGTTACCAGGTGTTCAATCCATATGAATGATTTTTGTCTCTATGCATGGGACGTATGTTTATGAGAAATGGAAATATGAAATCTTGTGGTCTATTAAAATGATGGAAATGATTATTTATGTTAAACTAATGAACTCACTAACCTTTTGGTTGACACTTTAAAGCATGTTTATTCTCAGGTACGAAAGAAATCTTCCGCTGTGCATTTGCTCATCTTAGAGATATTACTTGGAATCATTCATGACATGTTTCAAAAGACGTTGCATTCGAGTCGTTGAGTTCATCAAGATTATTATTAAGTCAATTATAGTAAGATATATTATGAAATGGTATGCATGTCGTCAACTTTCGATGTAATGAAGGATTGTCTTTTCAAAAACGAATGCAATGTTTGTAAAATGTATCATATAGAGGTCAAGTACCTTGCGATGACTGTTGTGAATCATTTATAATCGATATGGACTTCGTCCGGATGGATTAGGACGGGTCTCTACAGTTGGTATCAGAGCGGTGGTCTTAGCGAACCAGGTCTTGCATTAGTGTGTCTAACTGATAGTTGTTTAGATGCCTTAGTGAGTCTGGACTTCGACGTGTCTGCATGTCAAAAGTTTTGCTTATCATTTCTAATCAGAAATCATCTGCTTATTATCCTTAGAAAATTACCTGCTTATCATTCTTCCTCTAGACATGTCTTACTGCCTCTATTTCATAACATATGAAACTAAACATTTCTTCAAGTTTGCCACTTGATCTCATCTTAAACTTCATTTGTATCTTGACGATTACAATATGCGTTCAAACCTTTCATAATTCTTGAAAACACCTCAATCGAGAGGATGAACCAACCGCACTTCATCTACGAAAGAAAAGATTGATGCATATAGTTATACACCTAAAAAACACTCGGAACCTGAGTAAACATTTAACACGTATCTGTGCTAATTCTTTTAGTGTTATTATTACCCAAAATAACTTGGTGATTCCTTTCAAAGTAGCAAATTTTGTCACAGCTCCATCAAGTCAACTTCGACTTTTCATTTGAAACAACCTTATTATCACCTTGATATATGTGTGTGTTCTTTTATTGTTACCGGGAAACCTTTTATATTCCACCATATTACCAGCAGATGTACCAGCAACCTCGTTGCTTCTTGGTTTAAATCTCTCCGATAAATCATTATATTTATTCATTGAAACCTTATCATATACTCATCTGAATCTTGTAACGAGAACTGCCATACCAATTATCGGGAGTCAGCAATCAGTACTTTGAAAACGCGCAGCATATCTACATCAACAGTTATATGTATAACATTTATCTTTTAGAATTATGGTCTTTTATTCTGAAATTCTAAACAGCACTCAGTCTACAAATCAATACTCTGAATGTTGAAAAGCTGAATGAAGCAGCAGAAACTGTAGACAACCGTAAAAGACCTTAATCATCGGAAGTTTAATGATAAAGAATAGTATGTTGGAAAAGCTCAGAAATTGGAACTAGAAAACGGATTGAGCTAACCACGAAGGAGACCAAGGACAAATACAAGGACCAAACTCTGTATCTAAAGAATCTGATGATTCTGTTTCTAATGAAATCTTTAGCGAATACCTTGCTTCCGAATCTAAACCCTTACGGATAAATTTTCTTCACCATCATTCAATATTAGAAATTCCATGATATCATCGTATCTTTCATTATAAATACCCTCCATATTTCTGAAGATATTTTCATAACTATTCTTATCTGAAATCATTAATCTCTTCGTGATATCAGTGTTACATCATATAGAAACTGTTAGTTTCTATATTCTGTAAACTATCGAGTCTAAAATATGAATGTTATTGAAGTAATGTTGGGAACTGATGCATGATTTAGTATAATATAATGACCCTTGATCAACGTGATTATATTACAGTAAGTCATGCTGAGTTTCTAATGGGACGTGATGATTCACAGATCATAACGTCATCATGTGCCATGTTACATAACTCTTTCATTCTACTTAACTCCTGAACAAATCAAGAAAATGTTTTCATGATGGTTCTATCTTCCGTGATGTTGATAAATTTGAAAATCAAATCGTTCTATCACGTTCCTTCCTTCTTAGAACATTATAATCATTCGAAACTATATATCTACAAATTCTGGACCATTATTCGCTTGACTTGAAGTCGGGAAGAGAAAACAAAAGCATAGAGCTTTGAAATTTAAGGGAGAATATAAAGCCCAAGGTTGGAGAATTCGGATCTCAGGGAGATCTCGTTTGAACCTTTTTAAGGAGATCTCGGCATCTCGAAATAATCTCGGGGAGATCTCGGACGTTGACTTATGTTGACTTTATAGTTTTTTAATAAAAATATACATAAAAACATAAATATATGTATATTTTTATACATTTTTACGAGATTTTATAAAAATTTCCGAGAAATGAGCGAGAAAATCTTAGAAATTATGAATTTTACAAGAAAATCTTACAAAATAGCAAGAAAATCCGAGAAATCGTGGCTTTGACTAAGTTTAACCTCGTTGACCGATAAATCTCGGGAGATGAACATCTCGTCTCGGTTTCCTTCTAAAAACGAGATCTCGAGGGAAATCTCGGGGAGATCTCGGGAGATTTACAACACTGATAAAGCCCGATAACAACACATAAATTACAAACCGTGTATATCAATGTTTATCGCAACATAAAGACACGGGAGAATTAAAAACATTATAATCCCAAGGGCGAAGTAGAAGAAAACAGATTCCTCTGGTGGAAGTTGGAAAAGGAGAATAATTGTTGTGATAGTAAGGATGAGGACAAAGATCAGAACTGAATTAAGCATTTTCACAAATCTTTTGGATGTATGAACTAAGAAAGAAAGTATAGGAATGGTGAGAATAATAGAACGGAAGAGCTTAATTTATAATGAAAATATCAGACAGAGAAATCGAGTCAGATCACCGTATTTAATTATAGAGATCTTAATTTTTCTTATTCGCCGAAGAATCAAATCTTTTAGATTTCGAAGATTTTCTTTAAATTCCTTGAATTCCGGAATTCAGCCCTCTACGTTAAAAGTTAAGACACACCTTATTTTCTAAATTCAACCACGTATACGTCGAAAGTTATGATGAACTTTATTTTCTCATTTCACTCTTTTGCGATAACTTCACTCGTACGCTTCACAATAATCGGATCGTTTTATCTATATTAATCATTAATGATAAAACTCTTTTTATCAGCTCATATTCGTCATGAAAACATTTTTATTATTAGCCATGACCACCTTGCTCAAATTTCGGGACAAAATTTCTTTAACGGGTAGGTACTGTGACGACCCGGAAATTTCCGACCAAATTTAAACTTAATCTCATTATAAATCCGACACAATAAGCAAAGTCTGTATTGTTAAAGTCTCATGATTTTGAACTCTTTCATATATTAAAATACCCTGTGACTATTTTCGACGATTCACGAACAACTAATTGTAAATATATATATATATATATATATATATATATATATATATATATATATATATATATATATATATATATATATATATATATATATATATATATATATATATAATATTAATTGAAATAATATATGAGTTAATTGTTGGAAATAAATATGCAAAATAATATGCGATATAATGAAAACTATTATTACAAATGTGTGTGTGTATATATATATATATATATATATATATATATATATATATATATATATATATATATATATATATATATATATATATATATATATATATATATATATATATATATATATATATATATATATGTATATAAATACTACTTGTAAATATAAAAAATAATATTAAATCTATTTGTTTAAAAATTTATAATATATATTTATGTGATAAAACTTGTTATTTAAAACTGATTATATTTAGAGAGAGTAAATGGAAAATGATTGATTTCGAGCTTAATTAGTAAAAGTCAGTAACACTCGGTTGATGTTCTGTTAGTTTTAATATAGATATTGTACATGTTCATGAAGGATTGAAATAAAAGTTGGACTGTAAATTGATTACGAAGATTTTAGATTTGTCAAAAATATTTTTACCTTTTTAAGATTTAGTATTAGCACTCCGTACATATAAATTGGAACAAAAAATAAATAATTATTGAACCTTTTTGATCAGGTTTCAAATAGTTAATGAGTGAAATAATTAAATATATTTAACCTAAAAATTTGGGATTTTTTAGGGACACTTTTATATTTTAACTGTTTAGCAATGAACGCGATATAGTACCCGTGCACACTGTCGGTGCCTTAAAATTAGTGTATGATAGCTAAAATGTTTTATTATTATTTAAATTGGGCACGTTCTCTGTTTCCTACAAGACTTTTACATCTTACATATTTATATATATATATTTATATAACATATATATTATAAGAACTACAATGGCAAAAACCATCATCAATCGAGGGTCACCCTCTTCCATCACCTACCACCACCGTCTGCAAACCACCCTCAACCTTCTTCATCACCACCAATCTCGCCACCCTTCTAACAAGTGACCACCATAGCCACTATCAAACACCAACCACCACCATGAACAACCGCCACCATCACTATTATGGTTTCATTTTCTTACTTTTTTACTCGATTCAAATCACAAACACAAAAAAATCATCCTTCTGCTGCTCATTGTTAATTGTTTCTAATTCTATCGAAGAGCAATAGCTAGACTGCTGCTGTTGTTGCAGTCGCTGTAAACAACCATCCACCACCTTCTATTTCTCTCTCTCTCTTCCTCTCTCTCTCTTGTTGAAAACCGCCACTGATCACCACCAATCACCACCAACAGCCACCATCTACAACCATTCGAACCTCACCACCTGCAACTGTGCTGTTACTGTTTCTGTTTTGAAGTGCTGCTGCTCTTTTTCTGTTTTAAACCATCAAAACCACCACCCGCCATTTTTCTTTCTCTCTCTTCGCTAAACAGACTGCTGCTGCAGTGCTTTTCCCGTTTCTATTTCTATTAACACAACGAAGTGGATGATGATGTTTAGGTACAATGGTGATGGAGGAGGGACAAGATGAACAATGGAGATTGTTTGATGATGATGACGATGGGTTATGATGCAATGATGATGATGATAACGGATGGTATGACGATAAAGATGATGGTTGATGTTGATAAATAACGATGATTATAATATGATTAGGAAACAGTGACGATAGATGATGATAGTTATGAACGTCAATGTTAAGATAATGATTATGAAGGCGATATCACGATGAATATGAGGCGTGAATGTTTGATGATGATGATTGATGATAATACCGAAAGTTGATGATGATGATGGTCGGTATGACAATGATGATGATGGATGATGATAATGGGTTATTAAAAAGATAGAAGAAAAAGATATATATATATATATATATATATATATATATATATATATATATATATATATATATATATATATATATATATATATATATATATATATATATATATATATATATATATATATATAGGTTAAGTAGATTCAGTTTATAAATTATTTCAGAAAAGAGAAGTAGCTCAGATGGTTTAAGGGTGTATATCTTAAACAAGAGGTCGGGTGTTCGATCCTAGGCTGCATCAAGATTTTTTTTTGTTTTTTTTTTAAACACCCTGCTGTTGGGACTATGGGTGGGCTAGAATTTCAGGTTGGGCCAAAGGAAATTGGGCCGTACATGAGTTTAATGGTTAGGAATTGCTGTTGGGCTCACGAAATTGTGTTGGGCTCTTTAAATCGGGTTAAATAGTGGTGGGTAGCAGATTAAACCAGAAAAACAACAGTAGTCGTATGGTTAAGGTTGTTTGCAAGTGAGCGGGAGGTCGTGGGTTCGAGCCCGGCTTGAGGCAACTTTTTTTAGGAAAAGCTTTTTAAGGTAGTTCATTTACTACTACTACTACTACTACTACTACTACTACTACTACTACTACTACTACTATTATTATTATTATTATTATTATTATTGTTGTTGTTGTTGTTGTTGTTGTTGTTGTTGTTGTTGTTGTTGTTATTGTTGTTGTTATTATTATTATGAATATAAATACTATACTTATTATTATTATTATTATTAAAATGAGTATTAGGATTATCATTACTATTAATATTATTATTAATATATTATTACTATGTATCACCATTAAATTATCATTTTCAAAATTATTATTATTAACAAAAGTATTTTTATTAAAAATTATCATTTTTATGAAAATTATCATTTTTGGAATTATTATTATTATTATCAGTACTATTACTATTACTATTAGTATTAACAATATTCTTATTATTATTTTTAACATTATTATTATTATCATCAATATTTTAGTATTATTATAACTATATTAATATTTTAATAGGACATATGAGTTCTAAAATGATATCACTAAATAAATACATATATAAATTTTTTCGAGTACCATTATATGTGTTAATATACATAATGGAATATAGGTTTGTGAATCCGAGTCCAACCCTGCATTATTCAGTTGTTCAATATCGTCATATGTATTTTTACTACAAAATACAGTAGAGTGAGTTTCATTTTCTCCCTTTTTAAATGCTTTTGCAATATATATTTTTGGGACTGAGAATACATGCGCTGCTTTTATAAATGTTTTACGAAATAGACACAAGTACTTAAAACTACATTCTATGGTTGGATTATTAAATCGAATATCGCCCTTCAAGTCTGGTAACCTAAGAATTTAGGGAAATGGCCCCTGATTGACGCGAATCCTAAAGATAGATCTATGGACCTTGACAAGTCCCATTCGGGGTACGAATGCTTTAGTACTTCGAGATTATTATTATACAGACGAGAGGTTCTGTTTGGGGATATTCTATGCATTAAAGTTAACGTCGGTTACCAGGTGTTCAATCCATATGAATGATTTTTGTCTCTATGCATGGGACGTATGTTTATGAGAAATGGAAATATGAAATCTTGTGGTCTATTAAAATGATGGAAATGATTATTTATGTTAAACTAATGAACTCACCAACCTTTTGGTTGACACTTTAAAGCATGTTTATTCTCAGCTACGAAAGAAATCTTCCGCTGTGCATTTGCTCATCTTAGAGATATTACTTGGAGTCATTCATGACATGTTTCAAAAGACGTTGCATTCGAGTCGTTGAGTTCATCAAGATTATTATTAAGTCAATTATATTAAGATATATTATGAAATGGTATGCATGTCGTCAACTTTCGATGTAATGAAGGATTGTCTTTTCAAAAACGAATGCAATGTTTGTAAAATGTATCATATAGAGGTCAAGTACCTCGCGATGTAATTAACTGTTTTGAATCGTTTATAATTGATATGGACTTTGTCCGGATGGATTAGGATGGGTCTCTACAATTTCTTGAAGGTTTAGTGATTTTCGACTCAAGTTGAAAGTGCTTGTTAGATCTAAGATTGCCGAACGAGTCGAAATCCTAAGGTTGTAAAAATTTGAAGTTTTGAAATTGCCTAATTGCTCACATGAACGCTTGATGTGTGAATCGTACGATTCACCACACGTTTGAGTTTAACCGTACGGATGACCCTGATCAAACTTGTCCTAAGACAATTGGGTCACACTCACGTGTGATTTAGGTGAGACGCGCGTTTGATGCTGGATCGTGTGATCAACCGCACGGTTGATCACGAGAGTATAAATAGGGGTGATGAGCTCAGCAGCTCACACTTGTGCACCCAACTCTTTTTCTCTCTCTAAATTCGATCATCACCGATCAAGCATTCCGTTGCAACGAATGTTAAGTATCTTTATACGAATATAGTGCCACCTATTAGGTATGATTTCATCGAGTTTAGATACCTTAATTTGTTGTTTTAATGAGTCGAAACCCTAAGGGTATATAACTCGAATTTTGTGAAATTGAAGGTTGTTTTGATGTGTATCTATAATTGTTTTGTGTTTAACGGAACCTTATGATGCTATCGTGATGTAAATCGGTCCATAAAATGCACAATTATGTGATTTTGATGATTTGAAAAAGGCATTTAATACGGGTTTCATCAGACATGCACGAGTGACGTCACTCGCACGCGTGAGACATGACTCGCTGGAGTCAGTGCACGGTTGATCATCAATCGTGTGGACCTTTGAGCTCACTCGTTTGTCTTGAATTTATTGATCACTCGTTTGCAAGAGCTTACACGTGTGATTACATGCACGAGTCACCACACGGTTGATTCACTCGTTTATGTTTTAATGCATCAGCCTTGTACCCTGTCTGAAACCATATTACTGCTCAAACGTGTCAACAGTGACACGAGTGACTATATCACTCACACGGTTGATCTCTCAGCCGCACGTGTGACACTGTCACTCGCATGTTTCATCCCATTTAACATTTTTATGACAAGTTGATGCAAATGCTTTAATGCTTTATGTTGATTGATTTATATATCTAACATCTCTGTTAACGTTTCAGTTTCTGTTTAGATATCATCAGATGGCAGAACAATAAGTAAACGTTCCGGTTGTTAACATTGAAGGACAGGGGGAGCAACAAGTTAATCCACAAGCTAATCCTCAAGATAATCCTATCAATCCACCTGCTCAACAAGAGATTCCGTTAGAAATGGGCAAACTGAATAATCAAGTCGCTCTTTATGATACTACTCTTGAAAGAGGTTCTCACTTTAAGGAGATTATCGAGTTTCTTAAGAGATCAATGATACACACTGCTATTTCTACTGAATGCACTGCATACTACAGTCATCAGAGAGAGTTCTGGAGAAATGCTGTGTTAGATGTTGATGAAGATAAGCTTGTTAGTAAGATTTAAGGTCATGATATTACTGTTTCTAAGGATGTGATTAGAAGGATTTTAGGTTTCAATGACGAAAACTGTTCCCACATGACGATCAGTCGAGAAAGAATTCATGGTTGTTTTAAGAGATGTGCTTATTCTGGTTACTTAAGTGGCAAATCTGAGCTGGTGAAGACATGTCTGCCACCACATTTTAGATATCTTGCTCACGTGATTATGCATTGTTTGAGTGGACGCAAATCGGGTTTTGATAAGCTGAACGAGAAAGTGCAGATAATGTTCGTGGCACTTGTTCTCAAGGCTCCATACGATTTTTCGGGTTTTGTTTTCTACTATTTCAAGGCAAACCACTTCAGTTCTTCCCAGAAGTATCTAATATATGCCCATTTTCTACAATTGATCATTAATGATACTGCACCTGATCTACCTAAGCTTGAAGAGGATATTATCCACCTTAAGCCGATGAATCTGATTACTTTCCGCAGAATGGAAGAGACAAGGAATAAGGATTTAAAGCCTGACTTTAATAGACAGCTCATTTGTCATCTTATCAAGGAGAACTATCGATGTCCAGCAGGTAATGCGTGGAGAAATGAGGATTCAGATTCTGACTATGAAGTTACAGATGAGGAAGGTCAGGGTGATAATCAGAAAGCCACTGGTAATGCTCAAGGAGGAGGTAATGTTGATGATGAGATTATTGAGGGTGATGATGAAGCAACTGAGGAGGATACCAGTTTGATTCAAAGGAAAAGGAAAGGAAAGGATCATATGCCCACAGAGCAACTGAAAAAGAAGGAGAAAAGAACGAAGTATTCTTATGATTCACCCCATAAATCATCACAGGGAGGTTCAAAACAACAGGCTCAGAGGAAACCATCCGGGTTTATGAAGGATGCAAGAGCTGCTGTTACCTCACCTAAACCTGCAACAACAACCCCTCAGGTCACGTCAGATGAATACAAGACACATCAAAATTTGTTGATGTCATTACAAAAATAACCAATCTGGAGAATCAAGTTACTGAGGAGAAGAAGATCAGTAATGCTAAGATTGATTCGTTGGTGGAAGAGAACAAGAGGTTATCTGATAGATTGGACCGTCTGTAGAGACCCGTCCTAATCCATCTGGACGAAGTCCATATCGATTATAAACAATTCACAATAGTTGATTACATCGCGAGGTACTTGACCTCTATATGATACATTTTACAAACATTGCATTCGTTTTTGAAAAGACAAACTTTCATTACATCAAAAGTTGACGGCAGACATACCATTTCATAATATATCTAACTATATTTGACTTAATAATAATCTTTATGAATGCGACGACTCGAATGCAACGTCTTTTGAAATATGTCATGAATGACTCCAAGTAATATCTCTAAAATGAGCAAATGTACAGCGGAAGATTTCTTTCATACCTGAGAATAAACATGCTTTCAAGTGTCAACCAAAAGGTTGGTGAGTTCATTAGTTTAACATAAATAATCATTTCATAATTTTAATAGACCACAAGATTTCATATTTCCATTTCTCATAAACATACGTCCCATGCATATCTGTATTCTAGATATGTATTTATTTATATGTATTTATTTATATGTATATCGGTATTCTATATATGTATACGAAATCATAAATATTTGTATCTGTTTATATAAATCTATTTAATTATCAGTATATACATATACGTATCTATTATATTAAATCTTGTAATATATAAATCCATAAATCTTTGAATGTGATTAATAAGAATTATAATGATAATATAATTACTATTAATAATATTATTATTATCAAATAATACTAATAATACAAATGATATTAATAATATTGATGATAATTTTGATAAAGGTAATAATAATTAAAATTATATTTTCAATCATTCTTATAATCATATTTATATTTATCCTTTTTATTTTTATTTTTGGAAAATCATATGCTTTTAATTGTAACAATAATAATAATAGTAATACTAATACAACTTGAACATGTCAAATTTTATATATATATTTTAGATTAGAAATTATAATATTACAAATATGAATATTAAAATTAACACCAATAATAAAGAAAGTAATGATCTTAATATATTATTTGTACTTTGTTTTGTAATTACATCTAATTATACTAACTTTATATTTTATTACTTCTATATTATTTATTCCATATAATAACATATTTGGATATTTAACTTTTATATATTACAATCTAATAATTTTTAAGAGCAATCATATATATATATATATATATATATATATATATATATCATTTTAAATTATACATAATTATTTTGTATCTTACTTTACATAGTTAATTCTAATGTTTAAAACCTATTTTATGATTTCAAATTATTATACATATACGTATTTTTATTTATAATCTATTGTTCCTGAATCGTCGGGAATAGTTAAAGGTCAAATGCATTTACGTAAACTATTCCAAAGTTTTCGAGACTCAACATTATAGACTTTGCTTATCGTATCAAAATCAAATAAGATTCAAGTTTAAATTTGGTCGGAAATTCCTGGGTCATCACAGTACCTACCCGTTAAAGAAATTTCGTCCCGAAATTTGAATGAGGTCGTCATGGCTAACAATAAATATGTTTTCCTGACGAATATGAGTTGATAAATAGAGTTTTATCATTATTGAATAATACAGATAAAATAATTCAATTATTCGAAGAGCACGAATGAAGCTATCACCAAAGAGTGAAACAGGAAAGTAAAGATTCATCTTAACTTTTGACAGAGTCAGGGTTGAATTCCGAAATTCAAAGGATTTAAAGAAAATCTTCAAAATCTAAAAGATTTGATTCTTCGGTGAGTAAGGACATTAAGATCTCTATAATTAAATATGGTGATCTGCCTCGATTGCTCTGTCTGATATTTTCACCATAAATGAACTTCTTCCGTTTCATCATTTCCCATCACTTCCAATTTATATATTTTAATTCATTCTTCCAAATCATCTATCAATATGCTTCATCCAGTTTTAATTCTGGATATATTCCTGACTTTCATATTGATCATTCTCCTTTTTCATCTACCACCGGAGGAATCTGTCTACTTCTACTATGCTCTTGGGTTTATAGTGTTTTTAGTTCTCCTGAGTCTTTATATTGCTATTCGTATTGATATCCACGGTTTGTGACCTCTAAGTTGTTATTGGGCTCTATATTTTCTCTTATATTTCGAAGTCCCTTCTTCTGTTTTTCATAATCATTGTCATTCACAGTTAATGCTCTCTCTTATTTGCTGCGATTTATACCCTCTTTCTATTTCAGAGCTCCATGCTTTCATTTTCTTTTCGCAAGTAATGGTTCAGAATTCGAAAGTATGGAATTTCGAATGAACTTAATGTTCTAAAAAAGAAAGAACGAAGTCACACGATTTGATTTTTCAAATTATCAGAATCTCTGAGAATAGAACTATCAAGATAATACTTTCTTGATATGTTCAGAAGTTAAGCAGAATGACAGAGTTATGTAACATGGCACATGATGACTTTATGATCTGTGAATCATCAAGTCCCATTAGAAACTCAGCATGACTTACTGTAATATAATCACGTTGATCAAGTGTCATTATATTATACTAACTCATGCTTCAGTTCCCAACATTACTTCAATAACATTCATATTTTAAACTCGAAAGTTTACAGAATATAGAAACTAACAGTTTCTATATGATGTAATACTGATAGCACGAAGAGATTAATGATTTCAGATAAGAATAGTTATAAAAATATCTCCAAAAATATGGAGGATATTTATAATAAAAGATATGATAATATCTCGGAATATCTAAGATCAGAGGATGATAGAACTATTGCCTACAAGGGTTTAGAGTAAGGAGCAAGATATTCACTAAAGACTTTAGCAGACTTTGAATCATTTGGATTCTTTGAAGTCAAACTTATTCTTTGTGATTTGTCCACGGCTTTCTTCATAGTTTCGCATAATCTGCTTTTCGGTACTAAATTTTCTATTGAATGTTTCCAATATAATGATACACAGGAAGCACGAAGAGGTATATAATTTTGGACGAGAATATTTATGAAAATATCCTCAGAAATATCGAAGATATTGATGATGATATTTTGAAATTTCTAAGTTCGATGGTTGATGGAGAAAGAGTTTCCGCAAGATTTTAACATGACTTCGGAGCAAGATATTCACTAAAGATTTCAACAGATCCAGAATTATCTGGATTCTTTGAATATAAGGTATGGTCCTTGTATTTGTCCTTGGTCTCCTTCATGGTTAGCTCAATCCGTTTTCCAGTTCCAACTTTTCTGAACTTTTCCAACATACTATTCTTTATCATCAAACTTCCGACGGTTAATGTCGTTTACAGTTGTCTAATTGTTTCTGTTGCTTCATTCAGCTTTTTCAAAGATCAATGTATTGATTCGTAGGCTGAATGCTTTTCAGAATTTAAGAATGAAAAAATCTTAATTTCAAGAGATAAATGCTATATGTATACGTTTAACTGTGGATGTAGAGACATTGTGAGATTCAAAATACTGATTGCTATTTCCCGGTAATTAGTTCTCGTTATCAGATGCAGATGAGTAGATGATAGGGTTTCAGTGAATAAATATAATGATTTCTCAGAGAGATTTAAGCCAAAAAGCAACGAGGTTGCTGGTACGTCTGCTGGTAATATGGTGAAATATAAAAGAATTCTCCGGTATCAAAAGGGTAATTGTATATATCAGGACTATAGTAAGGCTACTTCGAATGAAAAGTCGAAGTTGACTTGCTGGAGCTGTGACAAAATTGGCTACTTTAAAAAGGGATCGCAAAGTTATTTCTGCTAATAAAGGCCAAAGGATCTGACGCAGCTATGTGTTAAACTTTTACTCAGTTGCCGATAGTTTCTCAGGTGCATAACTATATGCATAAATCTTTCCTTCCGTAGATGAAGTACGGTTGATTCATCTTATCGATTGAGGTGTTTTCAAGAATCATGAAAGGTTTGAACGCATAATGTAATCGTGAAGATACAAATGAGGTTTAAGACGAAATCAAGTGGCAAACTTAAAGAATTGTTTAGTTTCATATGTTATAATCAATATTTTAATTTATTTTAATTGTCTAATGTTATTAGTCCACAGTCGATAGTCCACAGTCGACAGTCCAATACTTCATATATAGTTTAATATAATATTCGAATTAATTAATACGTGTCGTGACCCGTATACGTCTCAGACTCGGTCACAACTCAAACTATATATATTATTGTAGAATCAACCTCAACCCTGTATAGAGAACTCGATCATTACTGCATATAGAGTGTCTATGGTGATTCCAAATAATATATATGGATGCGTCGATATGATATGTCAAAACCTTGTATACGTGTCCCGATATTTAAAGTGCGTAAAATAAATAACAGAAAATTAAATAACGATAAATAAAGTGCGTAAAGTAAATAACAGAAATTTAATGACGATAAATAACATTGCGAGAATGTAAATTGCGATAAAATAAATTGCGATAAATAAAATGTAATCAGTTAGCTAGGAACAGTTAGCTAGGATTTTGTTAGCGTGGATTCTTAACAAAATTTCTCATAGTTAATTTGTTTGTTTCTAACAATTTTTATTTTGTCCAATGTTTTCTTCATTATGCCACTTGCCGGATTCTGATAGATCAGAATCCAAATATGAAATTGAAGGAAAAATGGTTATTCTGTGATGAACGGATTCGTATAGCTGTGGTTGCAAGTAGGATAATAAATGACTGTTGAATAAGATTCAAAGAATGTACAGTTTAACTTATTAATGTGAAATCTAAATATTCCTCGGGCATTACCTACCCGTTAAAATATTTTCATCATTAACAGTTTGTACGAAAGAATTTTTAATTACAATCTTTATGAAAATATATATACATATATATATTCTTCAGATGTAATCATGGATTTAATGAGTTAATGTGATATTAATCTCATTTAGTTTTCGGTTAGAACTAGAACAAATAATCTCTAAAACATTAGAGATTGCATAATTGTCATGTCGAACGAAGATAAATGATGTAGAACGTTATGTAGGATGATGATTATGCTCGAGGTACAGGTTGTGATGTTAAAGCATGGATTGTTGATGGTACTGGTGCTGTTACTAATGGTACTGTTGGTGCCGGGGATGTTGCTGAAGTTGGTACATTTTGCACCATATTCTCCGAATTGATTATTCGAGCGCGAAGTTCGTTGACTTATTACTCTAGGATGATTGTCGGTCGGAACGAGCGGATGAATAAGGTTTAGAATTGTGGATAGAATATAATAGTGGTGAGATATTCGGGAAATGAGGGTGAAAATGATGATTCGGACTGGTTCGCTGGTAAGTGCTTCAGGTTCATCGCCAAGAGGTAAATTCGGTTGGTGAAAAGGATCGCCTTCTTCGCGTCTCCATTGATTAAGTCGACTACGAACTCATCAGATGAATTGGGGATGGATGATTGGTTGGTTCATTCTGGTGACACTGCTTTCGGAGCTTAGGTGAAACTCCCTATCGGAATAGCTGTCGGAATAACTATCGGAATAGCTATCGAAATCTGAGGGACTCGAACTGGTTGAGGGGTTCATCTCGTACGATCAGATGAAGGATTTTCGATAAGAAATAGATTATAGGATATAGATTAGTACTCTGCAATACATAATTTTTCATATGCATATAAAATACTAAAATCCAATAAGTTACGGAGGAATCTATGGAAGCTGTCAGGCATTGGTAACAATAACAGGTACGCTAAGATATGAATTAGCAGATATGCTAAGATATAAATTTTGTCTATACACTAATCACGTAATTACTGCAATAAGATGTGTCTAGACTAGGAATGATAAGCAGGTAATTTTCTAAGGATGATAAGTAGGTAATTTTCGACACTAAATGATAAGCAAAACTTTTGACATGCAGACACGGTCGAAGTCCAGACTCACTAAAGCATCCTAACGTCTTATCAGTTAGACACACTAATGCAGACCTGGTTCGCTAAGACCACCGCTCTGATACCAACTGTAGAGACCCGTCCTAATCCATCCGGACGAAGTCCATATCGATTATAAACGATTCACAATAGTTGATTACATCGTGAGGTACTTGACCTCTATATGATACATTTTACGAACATTGCATTCGTTTTTGAATAGACAAACTTTCATTACATCAAAAGTTGACGGCAGACATACCATTTCATAATATATCTAACTATATTTGACTTAATAATAATCTTGATGAACGCGACGACTCGAATGCAACATCTTTTGAAATATGTCATGAATGACTCCAAGTAATATCTCTAAAATGAGCAAATGTACAGCGGAAGATTTCTTTCATACCTGAGAATAAACATGCTTTCAAGTGTCAACCAAAAAGTTGGTGAGTTCATTAGTTTAACATAAATAATCATTTCATAATTTTAATAGACCACAAGATTTCATATTTCCATTTCTCATAAACATACGTCCCATGCATAGAGACAAAAATTTCATTGATATGGATTGAACACCTGGTAACCGACATTCACAATATGCATATAAGAATATCCCCATCATTCCGGGATCCTCCTTCGGACATGATATAAATTTCGAAGTACTAAAGCATCCGGTACTTTGGATGGGGCTTGTTGGGCCCGATAGATCTATCTTTAGAGTTCGCGTCAATTAGGGTGTCTGTTCCCTAATTCTTAGATTACCAGACTTAATAAAAAGGGCATATTCGATTAGATAATCCAACCATAGAATGTAGTTTCGATTACTTGTGTCTATTTCGTAAAGCATTTATAAAACAGCGCATGTATTCTCAGTCCCAAAAATATATATAGCAGAAGCATTTAAAAAGGGAGTAGTGAAACTCACGCATATAAATATTGTAAAACAGTCTTTAAAACAGTGCATGTATTCTCAGCCCAAAAATATAAAGAGTGAAAAGGAGCAAATGAAACTCACCATAATGTATTTTGTAGTAAAAATACATATAACGATATTTAACAACTGAACAATGCAGGGTTGGCCTCAGATTCACGAACCTATATCAATTGTGTATATATATATATATATATATATATATATATATATATATATATATATATATATATATATATATATATATATATATATATATATATATATATATATATATTAATACACATAATCATCTTCGAATAAGTTTAGGTATTTAACCTATTAATGGTATATTTTTTTATATTAATAATATATTTATTTTTCATATATTCCTTTTATATATAAAAATAATTTGTTATGTTATATGTGTTAAACTAATTATTTATATAATTCATTTGTTTATCAAAACAGTAGTTTTAATTATACTAAGTTAATATTAGTAATGATAAATATAATGTTATGTTAATAATAATAATTCCTATTATTTATAAAATGATAATAATACTAATATTTATGGAAGTACCAATAAATTGTATCATATTTATAATAATATTAATAATACTAATCATAATCATAATATTGATATTGATAAAAATACTAAAATGGTAAGATTATAATAGTAGTATTACTTATAATAATACTAGTAATAATATTAATTTTAGTAGTAACAATAATAATAATAATTGAAATTTTAATTTGATCATGTTAATCATAATACATTATATAATAATTATAATAGTTATAATACTAATAATAATAATAACACTAATAACAATAATAATTATAATCATAATTATAACATTGATAACTAATACTAATAATCATAACAATAATAATAATAATAATCATAATAATTAATAATAATAATTAAAATAGAATTAGTTGTGTATACCCTTTAAAACTTTGTATAAAAAGAATGTCCCAAGCGAGAATTGAACCTGAGATCTCTCGGTAACACACAGACCACTCCAACCATCAATCGAATTCTGTTTTTCTATTTTATATCTTAGAGTAAAACCTTTATACACTGTTTCTGTATCCATTCTTCTTCTTCCAATTTTTATGTCGACCAGAGGGTAATTATGATAATCGAATTTACTGGATTAAATTTGATGGTGGAAATGAAACATAATGATAAAAGATTAGTTAGCTTAATTAAAACAAAAAAAAATAAAAAAAAATAAAAGAATAAAGGTATCGAGCTGCTACTGTCGCGGCATATAAAAAAATGATTTTTGCAATCGAGAACGTTTTGGACAAAGTTTATAACACAAATTGTGTTTCAAATCAATCCTATAACCTATTGGAATCATCAATTTAACTGAAAACATCGAAACATTTATGAATTTCGCGATGAACATAACTTTGACTTTTTTGAACATAAACTTTGACTCGATAATTTGAATTCGTTTTAAAAAATTGGAACTTGGGACTTTGCAGAAAGATTTCTTGGAGGATTCCTATCAAGATTGCATTAGCACATTTTGAAAATTTGTTCGAATTCAAAGTATTGATTAAAAGGTGAAAGAACAGAGAAAGTGAGCTGTAATGTTAAATATTCTGTTTAAATTTGATATTTTGATATAATTGAAGGCAGTATATGATATATAAAGATGGTGTAAATTAAATGAATCATTTATCAACTTCACTTAAATGGAATAAAACAAGGAGGCAGTCGACAGAAATAATCATCTAGTACAGAAATATATAAAAAAAAATTAAAAGGTTGAAAGTGATTGCAAACTGATTTTGTAATTCACTGTGGTTGAAATCGATTTTTGTACAGGATTTGGATTGGGACAGATAACAAATTAAAGACAGATTTGCAATCATCAATATCAGATTGTGATAGGAGAACAGGTAGCATAATATGAATATATCTTTATTTGTTATATATATATATATATATATATATATATATATATATATATATATATATATATATATAACTGAATTTTTTATATATAAGTATTTATATATATATCTAGATATGTATTTATTTATATGTATATCGGTATTCTATATATGTATACGAAATCATAAATATCTGTATCTGTTTATATAAATCTATTTAATTATCAGTATATACATATACGTATCTATTATATTAAATCTTGTAATATATAAATCCATAAATCTTTGAATGTGATTAATAAGAATAATAATGATAATATAATTACTATTAATAATATTATTATTATCAAATAATACTAATAATACAAATGATATTAATAATATTGATGATAATTTTGATAAAGGTAATAATAATTAAAATTATATTTTCAATCATTCTTATAATCATATTTATATTTATCCTTTTTATTTTTATTTTTGGAAAATCATATGCTTTTAATTGTAATAATAATAATAATAATAATAATAATAATAATAATAATAATACTAATACAACTTGAACATGTCAAATTTTATATATATATATTTTAGATTAGAAATTATAATATTACAAATATGAATATTAAAATTAACACCAATAATAAAGAAAGTAATGATCTTAATATATTATTTGTACTTTGTTTTGTAATTACATCTAATTATATTAACTTTATATTTTATTACTTCTGTATTATTTATTCCATATAATAACATATTTGGATATTTAACTTTTATATATTACAATCTAATAATTTTTAATAGCAATCATATATCTACATATATATATATATATATATATATATATATATATATATATATATATATATATATATATATATATATATATATATATATATATATATATATATATCTCATTTTAAATTATACATAATTATTTTGTATCTTACTTAACATAGTTAATTCTAATGTTTAAAACCTATTTTATGATTTCAAATTATTATACATATATGTATTTTTATTTATAATCTATTGTTCGTGAATCGTCGGGAATAGTCAAAGGTCAAATGCATTCATGTAAACTGTTCCAAAGTTTTCGAGACTCAACATTATAGACTTTGCTTATCGTATCGAAATCAAATAAGATTCAAGTTTAAATTTGGTCGGAAATTCCCGGGTCATCACACCGTCAGAAGGAAAGAACAGATAAATTGAAGAGGAAGTTTTCGGTGATTAAGAGTGAGAACAGTGAGAAGATGAAGAAGTTGAATGAAAGAATCGAACAGCTTACCACAGGAAAAACCAAGTTGATAACGAAGAAAGGAGAAGAGTATTCTTCTGATTTGGGAGAAGGTGATGAAAAAGATGATGAAGAAGATGCTGGAACTGGAGGACCCTCTTTTGATATACCGTTAGTGATACCTATTCGAAGTTTTAATGAATATGATGAGGTCTTTACTGCTGAATATTATATGAATTATTCAAATGTTTTTAATGATGCAGAAAAGGGGGATGTTCCACCAAGTGATTTTCCATTGGAACAGCTTGCTGCTCTAGCATATGACAGTGAAAACGATACGGAGAATGCAGAGACAGCTGAAGCTGAAAACAAGGCTCCACAAGAAGAGTCATTGTCAAGTATCCCTTCTGAATCAATCCATTTCCAAAAATTAATAACACATGCTCGTAGCATGTCTTCAAGTGTCTGTATCGTTCTTTCACTTTGCCCATCAGTTTGTGGATGATAGGCAGTACTCATGTCTAGACGAGTCCCCAATGCTTGTTGTAACGTCTGCCAAAACCTTGAAACAAATCTTCCATCCCTATCAGAGATAATAGAGATTGGTATTCCATGTCTGGAGACAACTTCCTTTAAGTATAGTCGTGCTAACTTCTCCATTTTGTCATCTTCTCTCATTGGTAGGAAGTGTGCTGATTTGGTAAGACGATCGACTATTACCCAAATTGTATCATAACCACTTGCAGTCCTTGGCAATTTAGTAATGAAATCCATGGTAATGTTTTTGTTGATGCATGTTCTGTAAGTCCCTAGACATCTTGCCTATGTTTGTGATTAGTACTTCAGTTTATGGGATACCATGATCGCTCGTTATTATCCTATATGTGTTTGTATGTGGTTACAGGTACTGCAGGAACGCGATACGGATGTTTGACTATGTTAGACTTAGTCAGACGTATGAGTGAAGCATCACTCGTACGGCTGACAGGCTCATACGCATGGTTGATGCTGAGCTAAGTCATAATTATAACCTGAATGAGAAGACACGAGTGAGTGATCACCCGTACGGCTGATGAAGCCAAATCGTACGTGTGATGGATAACTCGTACGGGTGAGTCAACAGCAGGGGTATATAAAGTCTTATGTTCTTCATTTTAGGTTATGCCTCTCTCACACACAATCACTCAGACCTGGTTCACCTGATCCGATTCTCTCTCAACCCAAATCACTCCTGGTAGTGAATAATAGCTCTAGGCATTAATCTAATCACAATCCTTGTTGTGGTTTGACTAATTTAATCTCAAAAAGCTACCCATATTCACTTTGATTGGTTTGATTCACTAATTCCGCCTTTGTGTGAATTAAACTTGTTGATCTCGAAGTTCCTAGTCATGTTTCATCAGTTTTTCCATTTCCATTCCGGGATTTCGGGTTGTTGAAGTAGACCTGATGGTTTCTGATGTTCAGCTTTGACTTTAGAACAAGTCAAACATTCCCCTACGTATGTGGCAACATCGGCTTTCATACTGGTCACCAAAAATGTTTCTTGAGATCTTGGTACATTTTTCCCGCTCCGGGATGTATTGAATATCTTGTTTTATGTGCTTCTCTAAGTACCATTTCTCTCGCATCTCCAAACTTTGGTACCCAAATTCTTTCAGCCATATACCAGGTTCCGTCTTCCCGAATATTAAGATGTTCTCCGATCCTTTGGGTATTTCATTCATCAAATTCCCTTCTTTCAAAACTCCTTGTTGCGCCTCCTTTATTCGAGTAGTACGGTTAGTATGAATAATTATATTCATAGCTTTTACTCGAATAGGTTCCCTGTCCTTTCTACTCAAGACGTCGGCTACCACATTTGCCTTCCCCGGGTGGTAACTAATCTCAAAATTGTAATCATTTAACAGCTCAATCCACCTACGTTGTCTCATGTTCAGTTGTTTTTGATCAAATATGTGTTGGAGACTTTTGTAGTCGGTATATATGATACATTTGACCCCATTTAAGTAGTGCCTCCATATCTTTAATGCAAAAACAACGTTGCCCAATTCCAAATCGTGAGTCGTATAATTCTGCTCATGAATCTTCAATTGTCTAGACGCATAAGCAATTACCTTCTTTCGTTGCATTAGTATATAACCAAGACCTAGCTTTGAAGCATCACAATAAATCACAAAATCATTATTCCCTTCAGGCAATGACAATATAGGTGTCGTAGTTAACTTTTTCTTCAACAATTGAAACGCTTTTTCTTGCTCATATTTCCATTCAAATTTCTTCCCTTTTTGCATTAAGGCAGTCAATGGTTTTTCTATTTTTGAAAAATCTTGGATGAATCTTCTGTAGTAACCAGCCAATCCTAAAAACTGGCGTATATGCTTCGGAGTTTTCGGGATCTCCTAGTTTTCAATGGTTTCAATCTTTGACGGATCAACCTGAATACCTTCTTTGTTCACTACGTGACCGAGGAATTGGACTTCTTTCAACCAAAATGCACACTTTGAAAACTTAGCGTACAGTTTTTCTTTCCTCAACAATTCTAGAACCATTCTCAAATGTTCTCCGTGCTCTTGATCATTCTTGGAGTAAATAAGTATGTCATCGATGAAAACAATGACAAACTTGTCAAGATATGTTCCACACACTTTATTCATGAGGTCCATGAACACGGCATGACCATAAACTGGTAATAACCGTAACGCGTTCTAAAAGCAGTCTTTGGAATATCATCTTCCTTTACCGCATTTGATGATAACCTGAACGTAAATCGATCTTTGAATAAACCGACGAACCTTGCAGTTGATCAAATAAGTCATCAATTCTCGATAGTGGATAACGGTTCTTGATGGTAAGTTTGTTCAACTCTCGGTAGTCGATACATAACCTGAATGTACCATCCTTCTTCTTGACAAATAAAACAGGAGCTCCCCACGGTGATGTGCTTGGTCGAATGAAACCATGTTCCAAAAGTTCTTGTAATTGGCTATGTAATTCCTTCATTTTGCTGGGTGCGAGTCTGTAAGGAGCACGAGCTATCGGTGCAGCTCCTGGTACAAGATCTATTTGAAATTCAACGGATCGGTGCGGCGGTAGTCCCGGTAATTCTTTTGGAAATACATCGGGAAATTCTTTTGCGACGGAAACATCATTGATGTTATTTTCTTCAGATGTGACCTTCTCAATGTGTGCTAGAATGGTGTAGCAACCTTTTCTTATTATCTTTTGCGCCTTCAAGGTACTAATAAGATTTAACTTCGCGTTGCTCTTTTCTCCGTACACCATTAAGGGTTTTCCCTTTTCGCGCATAATGCGAATCGCATTTTTGTAACAAACTACCTCGGCTCTCTCCTTTTTCAACCAGTCCATGCCAATTATCACATCAAAACCCCCTAACTCTAGTGGTATCAAATTAATCTTAAACGTTTCGCCAACCAGTTTAATTTCTCGATTCCGACATATTTTATCTGCTGTAATTAATTTACCATTTGCTAATTCGAGTAAAAATTTGTTATCCAAAGGCGTTAAAGGGCAAATTAATTTGGCACAAAAATCTCTACTCATATAGCTTCAATCCGCACCCGAATCAAATAAAACATAAGCAGATTTATTGTCAATAAGAAACGTACCCGTAACAAGCTCCGGGTCTTCCTGCGCTTCTGTCGCATTGATGTTGAAGACTCTTCCACGGCCTTGCCCATAAATATTCCCTTGGTTCGGGCAATTACTCTTGAAGTGGCCCGGTTTTTCACATCTATAACAAACAACGGCGACATTATTTGTTCCAATATTATTTGTTTCTTCAATTCTGTTAGTCATTGGTCCTTAGATTTCACACTTCGTCGCACCATGACCATTTCTATTACACTTAATACATGATGTCATTCAGAACCCATTCGGATGGTATCTTTCACACCTTTGGCATGGCCTTTTCTGCCTCTTGTTGTTATTGGGATTGTTGTTGTTACGGTTGTTATTATTGTTGGGACGATTGTTGTGGTTATTGTTGTTATTGTAGTTGTAGTGACCCAAACTTTTCCATGTTTATATATATTAATTGAGATTGATATTTACATGACTAAATGTTTCCAACGTGTTAAGCAATCAAACTTGTTAAGACTTGATTAAATGAAATAAGTTTCATATAGACAATTGATCACCCAAGTTGACCGGCGATTCACGAATGTTACAAATTTGTAAAAAACTACATGTTGTGGTATATATAGACATATATATATGGTTGACATGAGATTATGATGAGTAAGTATCTCACTAAGTATATTAACAATGTGTAATATACATAAGAAATGAGATTACTAAGTTAAGAAACTCGAAATGATATATATAACGATTATCGTTATGATAACGTCTACTAAATACATATGTATCATATTAAGATATTGATACACTATATTTAACATGATAAAATGATATTTAAATATATCATTAAGTGTGTTAACAATGAACTACATATGTAAAAACAAGACTACTAACTCAAGAATTACGAAACGAGACTTATATGTAACGATTATCGTTGTAACGATATTTTAATGTATATATCATATTAAGATATATTCATACATCATAATATCATGATAATATAATAATTTAATATCTCATTTGATATAATAAACATTGGGTTAACCACATTAATTGAGATCGTTAACTTAAAGGTTTCAAAACAACACTTACATGTAACGACTAACGAAGACTTAACGACTCCATTAGAATGTATATACATGTTGTGTTTTGATATGTATTCTTACACTTTTGAAAGACTTCAAGACACATATCAAAGTACTTCTACTTAACAAAAATGCTTATAATTACATCCTCGTTCAGTTTCATCAACAATTCTACTTGTATGCACCCGTATTCGTACTCGTACAATACACAGCTTTTAGATGTATGTACTATTGGTATATACACTCCAATGATCAGCTCTTAGTAGCCCATGTGAGTCACCTAGCACATGTGGGAACCATCATTTGGCAACTAGCATGAAATATCTCATAAAATTACAAAAATATTAGTAATCATTCATGACTTATTTACATAAAAACAAAATTACATATCCTTTATATCTAATCCATATACCAATGACCAAAAACACCTACAAACACTTTCATTATTCAATTTTATTCATCTAATTGATCTCTCTCAAGTTCTATCTTCAAGTTCTAAGTGTTCTTCATAAATTCCATAAGTATAGTTTCATAAAAATCAAGAATACTTCCAAGTTTGCAAGTCTACTTCCAAGCTTTCTAATCCATTCCAAGTAATCATCTAAGATCAAGGAACCTTTGTTATTTATAGTAGGTTATATTTCTAATTCAAGGTAATATTCATATTCAAACTTTGATTCAATTTCTACAACTATAACAATCTTATTTCGAGTGAAAATCTTACTTGAACTGTTTTCGTGTCATGATTCTGCTTCAAGA
Source organism: Rutidosis leptorrhynchoides (assembly GCF_046630445.1). Classification (NCBI taxonomy): domain Eukaryota; kingdom Viridiplantae; phylum Streptophyta; class Magnoliopsida; order Asterales; family Asteraceae; genus Rutidosis; species Rutidosis leptorrhynchoides. The sequence continues at coordinate 132,333,626 of NC_092333.1, read as the reverse complement.
ACTTTCAAGCCATCCAAGGATCCTTTGAAGCTAGATCCATTTTTCTCATTTCCATTAGTTTTATCCAGAAAACTTGAGGTAGTAATGATGTTCATAACATCATTCGATTCATACATATAAAGCTATCTTATTCGAAGGTTTAAACTTGTAATCACTAGAATATAGTTTAGTTAATTCTAAACTTCTTTGCAAACAAAAGTTAATCCTTCTAACTTGACTTTTAAAATCAACTAAACACATGTTCTATATCTATATGATATGCTAACTTAATAATTTAAAACCTGGAAACACGATGAACACCATAAAATCGAATATACACCGTCGTAGTGAAACCGGGGGCTGTTTTGGTTTGGATAATTAAAAACTATGATAAACTTTGATTTAAAAGTTGTTCTTCTGGAAAAATGATTTTTCATATGAACATGAAACTATATCCAAAAATCTTGGTTAAACTCAAAGTGAAAGTATGTTTTTTCAAAATGGTCATCAAGATGTCGTTCTTTCGATGGAAATGACTACCTCTTTAGTAATTGACATGTAACTTAAATTTCCGACTATAAACCTATAATTTTTCCGCATGGATTCTTAAATTAGAGTTAAATATGAAACCATAGCAATTTGATTCACTCAAAACGAATTTAAAATGAAGAAGTTATGGGTAAAACAAGATTGGATATTTTTGATCTTTTTAGCAACGGGAAATGTTTAACAAATCTATACAAATCATATCCTAGCTAACTTATATTGTATTATACATGTATTCTAATATATTATGTAATCTTGGGATACCATAGACACGTATGCAAATGTTTTGACATATCATATCGACCCTTTTATATATATTATTTCGAACAACCATAGACACTCTATATGCAGTAATGTTGGAGTTAGCTATACAGGGTTGAGGTTGATTTCAAAATATATATATACTTTGAGTTGTGATCTAGACTGAGATGTGTATACACTGGGTCGTGGATTGATTCAAGATAATATATATATATCTATTTATTTCTGTACATCTAACTGTGGACAACTAGTTGTAGGTTACTAACGAGGACAGCTGACTTAATACACTCAAATCTTTAAAACATAATAAAAATGGTTGTAATTATATTTTGATCATACTTTGATATATATGTGCATATTTGTATAGGTTCGTGAATCGATCCGTGGCCAAGTCTTATTTCCGAGGAAGGAAATATCTGTGAAAGTGAGTTATAGTCCCACTTTTAAAATCTAATATTTTTGGGATGAGAATACATGCAGGTTTTATAAATGATTTACAAAATAGACACAAGTACGTGAAACTACATTCTATGGTTGAATTATCGAAATCGAATATGCCCATTTTTATTAAGTCTGGTAATCTAAGAATTAGGGAACAGACACCCCAATTGACGCGAATCCTAAAGATAGATCTATTGAGCCTAACAAACTCCATCCAAAGTACCGGATGCTTTAGTACTTCGAAATTTATATCATATCCGAAGGGTGTCCCGGAATGATGGGGATATTCTTATATATGCATCTTGTTAATGTCGGTTACCAGGTGTTCACCGTATGAATGATTTTTATCTCTATGTATGGGATGTGTATTGAAATATGAAATCTTGTGGTCTATTGTTACGATTTGATATATATAGGTTAAACCTATAACTCACCAACATTTTTGTTGACGTTTAAAGCATGTTTATTCTCAGGTGAATACTAAGAGCTTCCGCTGTTGCATACTAAAATAAGGACAAGATTTGGAGTCCATGTTTGTATGATATTGTGTAAAAACTGCATTCAAGAAACATATGTCTATGTAATATATTTCTATTGTAAACCATTATGTAATGATCGTGTGTAAAGATTATCATTATTTGATAATCTACGTAATGCTTTTAAAACCTTTATTGATAAAATAAAGGTTATGGTTGTTTTAAAAATGAATGCAGTCTTTGAAAAACGTCTCATATAGAGGTCAAAACCTCGCAACGAAATCAATTAATATGGAACGTTTATAATCAATATGAACGGGACATTTCAGTAGTTGTTGTTGGGATTGCGATTGTTGTTGCGATTAATGTTGCGGTTGTTGTGGTTGTTGTTGCAATTGTGATTGTGATTGTTGTTGTTGTTTTGGTGACCCTTATCACGATTTTCTTCCCAGTTTCTCTTGACTTACTTCATTTTGGCCTCCTCGGCCGCCTGCTCTTTAATTCTTCCCTCAATCTGGTTTATGAATTTGTGAGCCATTCGACTTACCTTTTGCATGGAGGTGGGCGCGTTTGAACTCACATCCTCCTGAATCCTTTCTGGTAACCCTTTTACAAACGCGTCGATTTGCTCTTCTTCTGTAACGACCCGCACTTTTTCGATCGTTCTATACTTATAAGATTAATATTTACATAAATTAAACCTTACCAACATGATAAGCAATCCAAATTGTCGAGACTTATGTTTTTCGAAAAGAGTTTTACACAACGTTTGACCGTCTAGTTTGACCGATGATATCACGAACTATACAATATATGATAATTATACGTTTGTGTATATATATATATGTATATATACATATTTAACATGACCTAAGAATGTTTTAATATCTCATTTTGTATTAATAACAATAAGTTATAAGTATATTTTGAAACTACTAACTTAAGTTTTCAAAACGATAACCATACGTAACGTTATTTGACTTAAATACTTATGACCTATAATGTTTATACATATATCGTATAAGTAATGTATTTAATCACTTTTAAAGACTTAAATACATAAAACAATATAAGTATATTTACAAAAGATAGCTATATTTGAATCCTTGTTCCGTTTTCTCAAAGATTTCTATACGTATACCTAGGGTATATGTACCCGTATCATACGCAGCTTCTAGATGTATTTACTATTGGTATATACCAATAAAAATCTGCTCCTTAGCAGCCTTAAATGATTAAGAAACATGTGGAACCAACCATTTGTCAAGTAGCATGAATTATTTAGCAAGAAAACAAAGTTAGGTATCTTTTTTTTTTCCTTTATAACCTAAAAACGTTTTTATGCATGCACACCATTTCTTCACCCCATTTTCTCATACTTACACTTCCATTTCTCTCTCAAAATACTCTTAACTTCATACTTGATCATCTCCAAGCATTTTCCCCATCATTTAGCTTCAAAAACAACACTTAAACCTCATAAGAAAACCTTACAAAAACACTTCAAGAAATCCTTCCAAGAACACCAACTTACTTCCAATCTTTCATCCACTTCCATCACCCTTTTGGTTCTAGGTTCTTACTCCTCTTTTACAACAACCTTGTCTAAGGAACTTGAGGTAGAATCTATGTTCATAACCTTATTCGATTCATATATATATAGCTATCTTATTTTGTGGTATAAAATTTTAACAACAAGAACATAGTTTGAATGTTTTCAAACTTGTTTGCAAACTAAATAGATCCTTCTAACTTAACTTTTAAAATACTCCAAGACCTGTAATATAACTTAAATATATGCTAATTTAACAAGGTATAACTTGGTTTTTCAAAGATTATCTTAAAAACTGTTTTTACGACGTCGGAGTGCCACCGGGGGCTGTTTTGGGTTGGATAATTAAAAACCATCTTAAACTTTGAATTGGAGGTTTATTTTCTGGAAAAATGATTTTTACTATGAATATGATAACACATAAAAATTTCATGATTTAACTCAAAGTATAAGTATTTTTAGAAAAATAATCATTTAAGGTTGTTTACATGATGGAAAATGATTAACTTCATAAGTTTCACTAAAGTTTGACCTATGCCGTGTGATTTTGAATACAAACTAAGGTATTTACAGTTCATAGTCTTAAAGAGGGACTCGATCCAAGGAGATGGCAAGTTGAATCAACGAAAACGGAGTTGTAACGAAGAAACTATGACCGAAACAAAATCGGATATCCAAGACTAGTTTAGCCACGAAAATAATTGGGAAAAATTAAATAAATCACATCTTTTTAAGTTAACATGATATTTTATATATATGTACTTATAATTCAATTTTATATGGTTCAGGATCACCCGTAAACAACACGAGAAGATTAATCATAAGATCCCATGATTGTACGCAACACGTCATTTGACAACACCGGTACTTTATGTACGCAACACGTCATTTGACAACACCGGTACCGTGGGTCAAGATTAATCTCGACCAATACATATACGATGGGGTTTTATTTATTTCGTTGGGGGTTTTATTTATTTCATTGCGGGTATATTAAACATCTAAAAATGAACCATTAAAATTGAATTACTAACAACGAACTGCTAACTACGGACTAAGGAATTATTCAAAGTATTAAAAGTATAACAAGTATATATATGTGACGTTTGTTTAAAAAGAAAAGGTATTGATATATTATATATGGATAGGTTCGTGATATCAACCGGAGACCAAGTCAAATTATATATATATCTTCAAGACGAAAGTGAGTATATAGTCCCACTTTTAAACTCTAAATATTTCGGGATGAGAATACATGTATTTTATGTTTTACGTTATGGACACAAGTAACTGAAAAATATATTCTACGTTGAGTTGTACCACTGGCATACTTCCCTGTAGCTTGGTAACTGTTATTTACAGCGGTATTGTAAACGCGAATCCTGTTGATAGATCTATCGGGCCTGACAACCCCAACCGGACTGGACGACCAGTATTCAACGGTTGCACAGTACTTCGTTTCGTGACTACACTTGGTACGGTGTAGTAAGATTTCATAATAAAGGGAATATGCGACGTGATTAAATGTTAAGTATGGTTACCAAGTGCTCAACCACTTAGAATATTTTTATTAAACTGTTTATATACGAAATCTTGTGGTCTATATATATATATTGCTGCCGGCATTAAACCTATATCTCACCAACTTTATGTTGACCTTTTAAAACATGTCTATTCTCAGGTGATTACTAAAGCTTCCGCTGCATTATGTTGAATTTGAGCAGGATCTTGCGTACGCATATTTGTGTCAAAAATAAAACTGCATACCCAAGGATTTGTGTTGTAAAATATGCTCGAAATCGTGTTGTTATCATTATATGTAAAGTTTGTAAGTCGAAGATTATCGCTAAACGATAATCATCTTTTTATTGTCTAAAGCTTGTAACAAAAATAATGGTTATGGTTTGTAATGTATAATATATGCAGTTTCTCTTTCAAAAATGTTGCATATAGAGGTCAATACCTCGCAATGAAATCATACGTTATCTAACACGTTCTTATGGTTAAGGACGGGTTATGACATGTGGTATCAGAGCGGTGGTCTTAGCGAACCAGGTTTGCATTAGTGTGTCTAACTGATAAGTCGTTAGGATACATTAGTATGTCTGGACTTTGACCGGGTCTGATTTAAAAACCATTTCTTATCATTGTTGGTTAAAATTTATATGTAAATATTATGTAGTACTAATGGGTTAGTTGTTGTGTGATAGATGTCGGGCTCAAAACTTGTCATCACGTTCAGCGACTCCGAACCAGAATCTTCAGATGGTGTTCCAGTCATTAACCTATCCGATGACGAAAATAATATCTTTGGGGAAGACTCACAAATTCCGGATGAACCGACTATAGAGAACCCGGAAAGTGAACCCGAGGAGGAAAGTGAACCCGAGGAAGAAATACAGGAAATTACAAAAGACGAGTTCGAACTAGGAAAGAAACGAAAGGCTAATGAATTAGAAAATTCAAATCCCGAGTTTAGTAAGGATGATGTGGCACCAACTCCACTAGACACTACCACCCCTATTCTCGCTATTCCTATTCGTTCTATCCCGGCATCCAGTTCTTCAGTCCCACAGCCAAAATATAGGCAGACAGCCAGGATAAGCGTTAAGCGATTCTTTGAACCTAAACGTCCTAGAAAATAGACCAAACGATGCGCTGCCGTATTAAACCATGGGATCATATAATGTTTTGTATAATATTATTAGTGTGGTTTGCTTAATGTTCGATGTAAGATAAGCATATGTAAAATAGTGAAGTGTGAAATGCAATAATTTTCCATGGTTAAGTATTATTTAGATGGTAGTAATTGATTCTGTACTAAGCTATTAAGTATGGACATTAACGGGTAGGTACTACCCTAGATATAATTATAAAACGCTAATAAGAAGAAAAGGCTTTTATAATAATACCTGGTTCATATTATTAACAAGCTATAATGTACTATAAATACACACTACATCTATAATAATCCATGTGAATAATTATTTTCTTTCATTAGGAAATGGCGCGATTGAATCGAATGACGGAACAAGAAATCCAGGAACTCGTTAATCAGCGAGTGAACGACAGAATGTTATGGGTCGAGGCTGCAAGAGGTGCTGCAGTTAACCCAAATCCTCGTATGGGGTGCACTTACAAAACTTTTCAAGCTTGCAAGCCCTCATCATTCAGTGGAACAGAAGGACCAATCGGTTTAACCCGGTGGATAGAAAAGATGGAGACTGTGTTTAAAATCAGTGGTTGTGTTGAAAAGGACATGACCAAGTATGCATCGTGCACTTTACAAGATAGTGCACTCACGTGGTGGAAAAATTATGTGAAGGCTGTAGGAGGAGATGTAGCTTATGATACTCCGTGGGAAGAATTCAAAACAATGTTAATCAACGAATATTGTCCAAGGAACGAGGTTAGGAAGTTGGAAGATGAGTTACGAAGTCTGAAGGTTATTGGTACTGAAATCACCAACTACAATCAGCGATTCATGGAATTAGTTTTGCTATGTCCTGAATTGGTTCCAACCGAAGAACGGAAGATTGAAATGTACAAAGATGGTTTGCCCAAAAAGGTCAAGGCAAATGTTACAGCATCGAAACCTAAGACAATTCATGAAGCTATAACCATGGCAAACGAGCTAATGGATCAGGTCATCATGGATAAGAAAGTATCCAATACTGATGTGAAGGTATCAGGTAACAAAAGAAAGTGGAATGGAAATTATGATCGAGGTAACCAACAACAATCTTTTAAGAAACAAGAAAACACGCAAGGTGCGGGTAGTGGTTTAAGCTTTGGTTATAAAGGACAAAATCCTTTATGCAACCGATGCCACAAACATCACTCTGGTTACTGTAATGTGGTATGCAACAAATGTAATCGAAAGGGTCATCTTGCTGAAGATTGTAGGGCTCTCGTTACAAATACAAATGGTACCAAGACTCTTGCCACCAATGCAAATAGAACTGCTTTGGCTACCATTACTTGTTTTGGGTGTGGAAAACAAGGTCACTATAAGAGCCAGTGCCCGAATCCAGAGAAGAATATCGGACCTGCACGTGGGAGAGCATTTGTTATTAATGCTAGAGAGGCATGTGAAGACCCGGAGCTTGTTACGGGTACGTTTACCATTAATAACTTATCCGCGTCTATTATATTTGATACTGGTGCTGATAGAAGTTACGTGTGTAGAGACTTTCACGCTAAATTGAATTGTTCATCATTACCTCTAGATGCTAAGTACATGATTGAGTTAGCTAATGGTAAACTAATTAAAGCCAATAAAATTTGCCGTGATTGTAAAATAAATTTAGCCGGAGAAACATTTAAGATTGATTTGATACCCGTAGAATTAGGAAGTTTTGATGTAATAGTCGGCATGGACTGGATGTCCAAAATAGGAGCTGAAGTTGTGTGCGCCAAGAAGGCAATTCGCATTCCTCGTAAGAATAAAACGCCAGTAATGATTTATGGAGAGAAGGGTAACTCAAAGCTAAAACTCATTAGTTATTTGAAAGCTCAAAAGTTCTTGAAGAAAGGGTGTTATGCTATCTTAGCACATGTTAATAAAGTCGAAAAGAAAGAAAAAGAGAAGTGCATCAATGACGTGCCTGTGGCAAGAGATTTTCCTGAAGTATTTCCGGAAGAGTTGCCGGGATTACCTCCATTTAGATCTGTAGAATTTCAAATAGATCTTGTACCAGGAGCTGCACCGGTTGCCCGTGCTCCATATAGACTTGCACCGTCCGAGTTAAAAGAACTTCAGAGTCAGTTAAAAGAATTACTAGATCGTGGATTCATACGACCAAGTACTTCACCGTGGGGAGCTCCAATTTTATTCGTCAAGAAGAAAGACGGATCTTTCCGAATGTGTATAGATTATCGTGAATTAAATAAGTTAACTATCAAGAATCGGTATCCACTACCGAGAATTGACGACTTATTTGATCAACTCCAAGGATCATGTGTGTACTCGAAAATTGACCTAAGATCGGGCTATCATCAATTACGTGTCAAAGAAGAAGATATACCGAAAACTGCTTTTCGGACACGTTATGGTCATTACGAATTTTTGGTCATGCCGTTTGGGTTGACAAATGCGCCAGCTGTATTCATGGACCTCATGAATCGAGTTTGTAGTCCATATTTAGATAAGTTTGTTATCGTTTTCATTGATGATATTCTTATCTATTCCAAGAGTGAGCAAGAGCATGAGCAGCATTTAAGGTTGATATTAGAGTTGTTAAGAAAAGAACAGCTATATGCTAAATTTTCTAAATGTGCTTTCTGGTTGAAAGAAGTGCAATTTCTTGGCCACGTTGTTAGTAGCAAAGGAATTCAGGTTGATCCAGCAAAAATTGAAGCCATTGAAAAATGGGAGACTCCTAAGACACCAACGCAGATACGCCAATTTTTGGGTTTAGCCGGTTATTATAGAAGGTTTATTCAAGATTTTTCCCGAATAGCTAAGCCGTTGACAGCGTTAACGCAAAAAGGGAAGAAATATGAATGGACCTCTGAGCAGGAGAACGCATTTCAAATACTAAAGAAGGAGTTAACTACGGCGCCTATTTTATCGTTACCAGAAGGGAACGATGATTTTGAAATATATTGTGACGCTTCACGACAAGGTTTTGGTTGCGTTCTTATGCAACGGAAGAGAGTTATTGCATACGCATCCCGACAATTGAAGATTCACGAGCGGAATTATACGACGCATGATCTAGAATTGGGAGCAGTTGTGTTTGCATTGAAGATGTGGAGACACTACTTGTATGGGGTTAAATTCACTGTGTTTACTGATCATAAAAGCCTTCAACATATTTTTGATCAGAAACAATTGAACATGAGGCAACGTAGGTGGGTCGAGTTAATAAACGACTATGATTGTGAAATTCGCTATCATCCCGGGAAAGCGAACGTAGTGGCCGATGCTCTAAGCAGAAAGGAACGAGAACCAATCCGAGTTCGAGCAATGAACATAAAAATTCGCATGAATCTCAACTCACAAATCAAAGAGGTTCAACAAGAAGCACTCAATAAAGAAAACATAAGAAATGAAATAATGAAGAAGTATGAGAAGCAACTCGTTATACGGGAAGACGGAATTCGATATTTTGCAAATCGTATTTGGGTACCGAAGTTGGGTGGATTAAGGAAGTTGATATTGAACGAGGCACATAAGACAAGATACTCGATACATCCTGGAGTTGGAAAGATGTATCAAGATCTTAAGACACGTTATTGGTGGCCTAATTTAAAGACAGACGTAGCAACATATGTTGGGGAGTGTTTAACTTGTTCCAAGGTCAAAGCAGAACACCAGAAGCCGTCAGGGTTACTTCAACAACCAGAAATCCCAGAATGGAAATGGGATGGTATTACTATGGATTTCATCACGAAATTACCAAAGACTGCCTGGGGTTACGACACCATTTGGGTGATTGTTGATCGTCTCACCAAGTCTGCACATTTCTTGCCTATAAAGGAAACGGATAGAATGGAGAAACTATTACGATTGTATATAAAGGAAGTTGTTTCAAGGCATGGAATACCTATTTCCATTATATCTGATCGTGATAGTAGATTTACCTCAAAGTTCTGGCAATCACTACAGGAGGCACTAGGAACTCGTCTGGATATGAGTACCGCATATCATCCGCAAACCGACGGGCAGAGTGAAAGAACAATTCAGACTCTTGAAGACATGCTCAGGGCATGTGTGATCGATTTTGTAAACGGATGGGATAAGTATTTACCGTTAGCAGAATTCTCGTATAATAATAGTTATCATGCGAGCATTAAAGCTGCACCATTCGAAGCATTGTATGGAAGGAAGTGTAGATCTCCTATCTATTGGAATGAAGTAGGAGATCTACATTTAACTGGTCCCGAGATCATACACGAAACGACTGAGAAGATAGTACAAATCAAGGAGAGATTGAAAACAGCCCGTAGTCGCCAAAAGAGCTACGCCGATGTCCGAAGGAAACCATTAGAGTTTCAGATCGGTGACATGGTTATGCTAAAGGTGTCACCTTGGAAAGGTGTGATACGTTTTGGAAAAAGGGGTAAACTGAACCCAAGATATGTAGGCCCGTTCAAGATCATCGAACGCATTGGACCGGTAGCTTATCGACTCGAGTTACCGCAACAACTCGCCGGAGTACATAATACCTTTCACGTCTCGAACCTTAAGAAGTGTCTTGCAAAGGAAGACCTCACCATTCCTCTTGAAGAAATCCATGTCGACGAGAAACTACAATTCGTCGAAGAACCAATCGAAATCATGGACCGTGAAGTTAAACAGCTCAAGCAGAGCAACATACCGATCGTTAAGGTTCGTTGGAATGCTCGAAGAGGTCCCGAGTTTACGTTGGAATGGGAGGATCAGATGAAACAAAAGTATCCACACTTGTTTCTCGATGACGCAAAATAGGTACAATTTTAAAATTTCGGGACGAAATTTATTTAACGGGGAGGTAATGTAACGACCCGCACTTTTTCGATCGTTCTATACTTATAAGATTAATATTTACATAAATTAAACCTTACCAACATGATAAGCAATCCAAATTGTCGAGACTTATGTTTTTCGAAAAGAGTTTTACACAACGTTTGACCGTCTAGTTTGACCGATGATATCACGAACTATACAATATATGATAATTATACGTTTGTGTATATATATGTATATATACATATTTAACATGACCTAAGAATGTTTTAATATCTCATTTTGTATTAATAACAATAAGTTATAAGTATATTTTGAAACTACTAACTTAAGTTTTCAAAACGATAACCATACGTAACGTTATTTGACTTAAATACTTATGACCTATAATGTTTATACATATATCGTATAAGTAATGTATTTAATCACTTTTAAAGACTTAAATACATAAAACAATATAAGTATATTTACAAAAGATAGCTATATTTGAATCCTCGTTCCGTTTTCTCAAAGATTTCTATACGTATACCTAGGGTATATGTACCCGTATCATACGCAGCTTCTAGATGTATTTACTATTAGTATATACCAATAAAAATCTGCTCCTTAGCAGCCTTAAATGATTAAGAAACATGTGGAACCAACCATTTGTCAAGTAGCATGAATTATTTAGCAAGAAAACAAAGTTAGGTATCTTTTTTTTTTTCCTTTATAACCTAAAAACGTTTTTATGCATGCACACCATTTCTTCACCCCATTTTCTCATACTTACACTTCCATTTCTCTCTCAAAATACTCTTAACTTCATACTTGATCATCTCCAAGCATTTTCCCCATCATTTAGCTTCAAAAACAACACTTAAACCTCATAAGAAAACCTTACAAAAACACTTCAAGAAATCCTTCCAAGAACACCAACTTACTTCCAATCTTTCATCCACTTCCATCACCCTTTTGGTTCTAGGTTCTTACTCCTCTTTTACAACAACCTTGTCCAAGGAACTTGAGGTAGAATCTATGTTCATAACCTTATTCGATTCATATATATATAGCTATCTTATTTTGTGGTATAAAATTTTAACAACAAGAACATAGTTTGAATGTTTTCAAACTTGTTTGCAAACTAAATAGATCCTTCTAACTTAACTTTTAAAATACTCCAAGACATGTAATATAACTTAAATATATGCTAATTTAACAAGGTATAACTTGGTTTTTCAAAGATTATCTTAAAAACTGTTTTTACGACGTCGGAGTGCCACCGGGGGCTGTTTTGGGTTGGATAATTAAAAACCATCTTAAACTTTGAATTGGAGGTTTATTTTCTGGAAAAATGATTTTTACTATGAATATGATAACACATAAAAATTTCATGATTTAACTCAAAGTATAAGTATTTTTAGAAAAATAATCATTTAAGGTTGTTTACATGATGGAAAATGATTAACTTCATAAGTTTCACTAAAGTTTGACCTATGCCGTGTGATTTTGAATACAAACTAAGGTATTTACAGTTCATAGTCTTAAAGAGGGACTCGATCCAAGGAGATGGCAAGTTGAATCAACGAAAACGGAGTTGTAACGAAGAAACTATGACCGAAACAAAATCGGATATCCAAGACTAGTTTAGCCACGAAAATAATTGGGAAAAATTAAATAAATCACATCTTTTTAAGTTAACATGATATTTTATATATATGTACTTATAATTCAATTTTATATGGTTCAGGATCACCCGTAAACAACACGAGAAGATTAATCATAAGATCCCATGATTGTACGCAACACGTCATTTGACAACACCGGTACTTTATGTACGCAACACGTCATTTGACAACACCGGTACCGTGGGTCAAGATTAATCTCGACCAATACATATACGATGGGGTTTTATTTATTTCGTTGGGGGTTTTATTTATTTCATTGCGGGTATATTAAACATCTAAAAATGAACCATTAAAATTGAATTACTAACAACGAACTGCTAACTACGGACTAAGGAATTATTCAAAGTATTAAAAGTATAACAAGTATATATATGTGACGTTTGTTTAAAAAGAAAAGGTATTGATATATTATATATGGATAGGTTCGTGATATCAACCGGAGACCAAGTCAAATTATATATATATCTTCAAGACGAAAGTGAGTATATAGTCCCACTTTTAAACTCTAAATATTTCGGGATGAGAATACATGTATTTTATGTTTTACGTTATGGACACAAGTAACTGAAAAATATATTCTACGTTGAGTTGTACCACTGGCATACTTCCCTGTAGCTTGGTAACTGTTATTTACAGCGGTATTGTAAACGCGAATCCTGTTGATAGATCTATCGGGCCTGACAACCCCAACCGGACTGGACGACCAGTATTCAACGGTTGCACAGTACTTCGTTTCGTGACTACACTTGGTACGGTGTAGTAAGATTTCATAATAAAGGGAATATGCGACGTGATTAAATGTTAAGTATGGTTACCAAGTGCTCAACCACTTAGAATATTTTTATTAAACTGTTTATATACGAAATCTTGTGGTCTATATATATATATTGCTGCCGGCATTAAACCTATATCTCACCAACTTTATGTTGACCTTTTAAAACATATCTATTCTCAGGTGATTACTAAAGCTTCCGCTGCATTATGTTGAATTTGAGCAGGATCTTGCGTACGCATATTTGTGTCAAAAATAAAACTGCATACCCAAGGATTTGTGTTGTAAAATATGCTCGAAATCGTGTTGTTATCATTATATGTAAAGTTTGTAAGTCGAAGATTATCGCTAAACGATAATCATCTTTTTATTGTCTAAAGCTTGTAACAAAAATAATGGTTATGGTTTGTAATGTATAATATATGCAGTTTCTCTTTCAAAAATGTCGCATATAGAGGTCAATACCTCGCAATGAAATCATACGTTATCTAACACGTTCTTATGGTTAAGGACGGGTTATGACATCTTCATCTTCGAACACTCTTGGACACAATAGGCACAACTCTGTGAATCGTCGTTCGTATGTGGTAATATCGAATCCTTGAGTTCGTAATCCTCTAAGCTCTACCTTGAGCTTATTAACCTCATTTCTGGGACGGTACTGCTCATTCATTATGTGTTTGAATGCTGACCACGGTAGTGCATAAGCAGCATCTTGTCCCACCTGCTAGAGATAGGTGTTCCACCATGTTAACGCAGTACCTGTGAAGGTATGCGTAGCGTACTTTACCCTATCTTCTTTAGTACATTTACTTATGGCAAACACCGATTCGACCTTCTCGATCCACCGTCTTAATCCGATTGGTCCTTCGGTTCCATCGAACTCAAGGGGTTTACAGGCAGTAAATTCCTTGTAGGTGCATCCTACACGATTTCTTGCGGAATTTGTTCCACTGCTGGACCCTTAATTATTGTTGTTATTTTTCATTGCAGCCTGTACTGCGGCTATGTTTGCTGCGAGAAAAGCACGGAATTCTTCCTCGCTCATATTCAAGTTTTGTCGAGTAGTCGGTGCCATTTCCTTCAAAAATAGCCAAAAGAGTTAAGTTAATCATATAAAATATTAGAGTAGTCAATAGTATTTTGTAGCATAATATGAACTTATTTATAAAAGTTTTTCTTCATATTAGCGTTTTATAATTTTAATTCGGGTAGTACCTACCCGTTAAAGTTCATACTTAATAGCTAGTACAAAAATTAACTACTACTATCAAAATAATATTCTATCATGAAAAACTTAATTCATTAATACTTCACACTTAAACTTTCGATACAATATCTTACAATCAAACAATACCATTATTTTACATAAAGTATAGTACACGATATCTATTATACAAAGCGTGAAGTATTGGTAGCTGTTGAGACATAACTCTTTATTCAGACTTATTTTCTTCTTCTTCCTCGGACTCGGTTCGTTTTGCTAATTACCTAGGGATAAACAGAACAGTACTCATACGAGGAGTTCTTTTCACAAATGGTTTGGAAAAATCTGGTCTCTTAGATGTTCCCGGGCTAGAGTTAAAGTTTAAGAAATACGGGTGTTTACGGTATATTCCATCAGGGTATTTCATGTTAACATATAGTTCATCGGGTTTGGGATCGGGTTTCTCTATTTTAATAGATTTTCCCTTATTGTTTTCTTTTTCTTTATTAAATTGAGCCGAGGTAATTTCTATCACTTCATCGAAATCCTCATCGGGATCCGATTCATCAGAAAATTGGTAATCTTCCCAATATTTTTCCTCCTCATCGGAGACACCGTCGACCATTTTTAACTTTGGTCCATTGGTTGAGGATTTCTTTTTATTTAACCGATTTTCTGTGAGTTTTAACATTTCCTCCTCCGGATCTTCTTCTTTCGGTTTTTCTTCTTCCGGTTCCTCTTCTTCCGGTTCTTCTTCTTCCGGTTCCTCTTCTTCCAGTTCTTCTTCTTTCGGAATTTGTGAATCTTCCCAAAATATATCCGACTCATCATTGTTATTAGGTGAGTCGATGGGATTGATACAAGAAGTAGACATCTATCACACAATAGCAAGCACGTTAAGAGATTAATATATCACATAATATTTACATGTTAAAAATATATAGTTTCCAACAAAAGTGTTAAGCAATTGTTAAAACAAACACGGTCGAAGTCCAGACTCACTAATGCATCCTAACAAACTCGGTTAGACACACTAATGCAATTTTCTGGTTCTCTAAGACCAACGCTCTGATGCCAACTGAAATGCCCCATTCATATCGATTATAAACGTTTCATATTAATTGGTTTCAGTGTGAGGTTTTGACCTCTATATGAGACGTTTTTCAAAGACTGCATTCGTTTTTAAAACACCCATAACCTTTATTTTATCGACAAAGGTTTAGAAGACATAACATAGATTATCAAGTAATGATAATCTAAAATATAACGTTTACATACGACCATTACATAATGGTTTACAATAATAATATGTTACATCAAAATAAGTTCTCGAATGCAGTTTTAAACAATATTATACAAGCATGCTGACTCCAAATCTTGTCTCTATTTAGCATGCGGCAGCGGAAGCTCTTAATAATCACCTGAGAATAAACATGCTTTGAACGTCAACAAAAATGTTGGTGAGTTATAGGTTTAACCTATATCATAAATCGTAATAATAGACCACAAGATTTCAATTATTTAAACGCACACATATCTCGTGTACAGAACATGATACACATAACCTGTGTATAAAAATCATTCATATGTTGAACACCTGGTAACTGACATTAACAAGATGCACATAGAATATCCCCAAAACAGAATCCTCTCTTCTATAATAATAATTCGAAGTACTAAAGCATCCGTAACCCGGATGGGGATTGTTGGGCCCGATAGATCTATCTTTAGGATTCGCGTCAATTAGGGGCCAATTACCTAATTCTTAGGCTACCAAGCTAAAAGGGCTGATATTCGGTATTCGTAATCCAACATAGAATGTAATTTCAAGTACTTGTGTCTATTTTGTAAAACATTTACAAAACTGCATGTATTCTCATCCCAAAAAATATTAGGTAGTAAAAATGGGACTATAACTCACTTTCACAGATTTTCAATTCGTCAGAAGTAAGACTTGGCCACGGGTCGATTCACGAACCTATAACAAATATATACATATATATCAAGGTATGATAGAAATATATTCACATCATATTTTTTTTATTTACGTGATGACGATTTAAATTGTCAAGTTAGCAGTCCAACGTTAGTAGTCCATAATTAGTAGTCCAATGTTAGTAGTACGTATATAATTCAAAATATCACCTTGTAATAATCAAAACATAGTATACACGTATTGTATAAGACTCAATCATGACCCACGATACCGCTATTGTAGTTACACGTATTGTGTATGTGGGTCTTTTGATTTATCCGACGTATTGTGTAACTAATGTCTTAACTAATCAAGATTACATGATATTGTCTCGAACTCATCCGAGACTAGTATATTACATGGAAATACTCATAACATGTTAGAATACATATATAATACAAGAAAAGTTAGCTAGGATGTGGTTAGTATAGATTTTTGTAAAATCATCACATAGTCATTTTAGCCATTTTTAACCAATATTGTTTTGCTCATAACTTCTTCATTATAAATCCATTTTGAGTGAATAAAATTGCTATGGTTTTGTAACGAACTGAAATTTGTAAAACTAAACTGAAAAAGTGGTGGTTTATAGTCGAAGTTACAGGTTACATGCCTATTTTTAAAGAGGTAGTCATTTTCGTCGAAGAACGACATCTTGATGACCATTTTGAAAAACATACTTCTACTTTGAGTTTAACCATGATTTTTGGATATAGTTTCATGTTCATATGAAATATCATTTTCCCAGAAAAAAACTTTTAAATCAAAGATTATCATAGTTTTTAATTATCCAACCCAAAACAGCCCCCGATTTTACTACGACGGCGTATGTCCGATTTTACGGTGTTCTTCTTGTTTCCAAGTTTTAAATCATTAAGTTATCATATCATATAGATATAAAACATGTGTTTAGTTTTTTTTAAAAGTTAAGTTAGAAGGATTAACTTTATTTGCGAACAAGTTTAGAATTAACTAAACTATGTTCTAGGGATTATAATTTATAATCTTTGAATAATATAGTTATATAGGTATGAATCGAATGATGTTATGAACATCATCACTACCTCAAATATAGTAGGTAAACCTACTGGAAATAACAAGAAAAGATCTTGAGCTTCAAAGGATCTTGGATGGCTTGAAAGTTCTTGAAGTAGAATCATGACACGAAAATAAGTTCAAGTAAGATTACTACTTGAATCAAGATAGTTATAGTTATAGAAATCGAATCAAAGTTTGAATATAAATATTACCTTGAATTAGAAATATAACCTACTATAAATGACAAAGGTTTCTTGATCTTAGATGATTACTTGGAATGGATTAGAAAGCTTTGAAGTAGTCTTGCAAACTTGATATGATTCTTGATGTATTTTTGAAAGATTGTTTTGTATGATGATTAAAGGTTGGATTTATGAGCTAGATTGATGTAGATTTTGATGAAGATGATGAAGAACACTTAGAACATCAAGAGAGAATTTGAGAGAGATGTTTTTGATGCATGAAAGTTGAATGAAAATGTGTTTGTGTATGTGTGTGTTCACGTGAAAGAATGGAGTCAATATAGGCTCCATTAGTTTGTTGTTTTGTTAGATATTTCATGCTAGTTGCCAAATTATGGTTCTCACATGTCTTGATGACTCATTAAGGCTGCTAAGAGCTGATCATTGAAGTGTATATACCAATAGTATGTACACCTAGAAGCTGTGTATAATACGAGTACGAATACTGATTGAATACGAGTAAAATTGTTGATGAAAACGAATGGGAATGTAATTGTAACCATTTTTGTTAAGTAGAAGTATTTTGATATATGTCTTGAAGTCTTTCAAAAGTGTATCAATACATTTTAATACACTACATATATATATATTTTAATCGAGTCGTTAAATCATCGTTAGTCATTACATGCATGCGTTGTTTTGAAACCTTTAAGTTAAAGATCTCGTTTAATGCAACTAATCCATTGTTATTATATCTAATGAAGTGTTAAATTGTTATATTATCATGATAACATAGTGTATTAATATATCTTAATACGATATATATATATATATATATATATATATATATATATATATATATATATATATATATATATATATATATATATTAAGACGTCGTTACAACGATAATCGTTACATATAAATATCGTTTCGCAATCCTTAAGTTAATAGTCTTGTTTTATGTATATAGTTTATTGTTAATATACATAATGAGATACTTAATTATCATTTCATCATGTTAAACATATATATATATATATATATATATATATATATATATATATATATATATATATATATATATATATATTATTACGTCATATACAAGATATAACGTTCGTAAATCATCGGACAAACTGGGTGATCAAACGTTTACAAAAAAAAATCCGTTTCAGTTAATCAAGTCTTAACAAGTTTGATTGCTTAACATGTTGGAAACATTTATACATGTAAATATTAATCTCATAATATATATATATATATATATATATATATATATATATATATATATATATATATATATATATATATATATATATATATATATATATCATGGAAAAATCTGGGTTATGACAGACACCACCCGGGGGGTTAGTGATACGACTTGCTAAGTACACTAACGGATGTTGTGAACACCGATGGTCTTTCGCGAGCACCATTCCCTTGTATGATTGGTTAACCATGGTTATGTGTTGTAGTTTTAACATATTAAATTGTGAACTATATGCTATTGGCGATGCTAGCTTATTGTGAATTGCGGATATTTAGTTTTGCATTGTGATTGCATGGTTGTTGATTTGCTAGCTCGTATGCGGTATTTGTGTAAGTGTTTGCAAGTAAGTAGATTATATATGTATATGTATAATTATTGCATTCACTAAGCTTCATGCTTACCCCTCTCGTTGTTTACCTTTTTACAGGTATTGTGATGTGAAACTAGCTAGTTGTTAGACTAGATGCGTGGAGCGCTTGGACTCGATGGGGTAGCTTTTATATATTGGACGTGGATTGGGGATTTGGTGGTCCCCGGTATTATGCTCTTGGTATCGGGTTGGGTCATAGAGTCCTAACTCATCTAAATGTGTAATTGAGTCGAAATAGTCACGTCTTGTATTCATGGGTCGTTGGAGACCCGAAGCTCGAATACTCTTTTGTCGTATAAAACCCGTTTACGTATTGTTTGAAATAGTTAAACTTGGGTTAGATTAAAATTGGGTTGTCCTGTGTTAAAATTGGGTTGACCGTGTTTTGTGTTATAAGGCGCACCGCACGGTTATATGCGCGTTGCGCATATGTGTCTAGACAAACTGCCTTTAAAAAAAAAGTGTGTTTTCTCGTGTTACGTTTTGGGGTCGTTACATAAGGCGTATTCACTAAATACACGCATCCACTGTTGTGGGAATAGGGGCGTGATTTGGTATACAATAGATGCAACAAACAAAGAAAAGTCAAACAGCAACCGACAGTTCTCGGAAGTTTTGTTAGATTGAAGGGAGCTGATATTTCCAACTCCAATTTTGATGAATCCACAATAATTTTGATGAACTTCCGAAAATGCCCTTGTGTCTAATAGGGTAGGTAAATTATTTATTTTAACACTCTTTCACCTGTGTGTGATGTAATTTTTCTCTCTCCTATAGCGTATCTTGTTCTAACCACACTATTTCAGTTGAGTTCTTCCCTATCTCTGATGTAATTCTTCACTCTTCATCACTCTCACTTCATTTAAAAGATTAAAAATAAATAATTAAAAAACATCCACATTTGATCTATCTCTTTTCTTAAAGTATACCCACATAAAAATACATATAAAGTTTGAATCATTACCCACTTTGAAAAAGAAATTTCTTCACTGGAAAAAATGGTGGTGAATGTGTGCGACGGAATCAAAAACACAAATAAAAGAGATTTGTTTGCCGGAAAAATGGTGGTGAATTGATGGGACGGAATTAAAAACATAAATATATGATCCAAAATTAAAATGAGTAAGCTCGTTGTTGTGTTTCTGATTTGGAGAAAAACCCATCGATAATGAACCTGGTGCTGAAACAAACCACACTTAGCTATACAACTGGAAAAAAACAAAAAACAAAATAGTGGCTGGAAAATATTCCGGTGACCGCGTGTAGCGGCTGTTTGTCGACGGTTTCCTGAGAAATTAGTACTCTCAAGTTCCGAAAAGTGCAATGGCTTTATTGGTGTAGGTGGTGGCTTATAAATTGCTAGGATTCAAGAGCAAATATCATTCAAAATTTTGAGGTTTTTACTTTTGATGTTTGAAACAGGAGCCAGAAACTCAGAATTGTTATAGACTTGTAGGAGAGAGAAGAAGCAGTTGCTTTATTTTCCCTTTTGTAGATAAAAAAAAAAGTTCATAATAATAATAATTTACTCGATATTATATTTGAGATAAGGGTATATTGGGAAGTTAACTATAATAGTAGTGGATTTATAAAAAAGAAGTTGGAAATATCAATTTCCTAGATTGAATAGATCTTGGATAAGTAATGCTCTTGTTTCTCAACAACTACATCAATCGAATCTCGTGCATGTTGCGTTCGTTCTGTTGGGTTTTTTATTTGGTTTCCAATTATGTGGTTTGCCCAAGCCCAACAAATTAAGCCCAATTGATTGTTTGACTTGGTCAACCATCAAAGGGCATCTTTAATTTGAAGTTGTGCAGCTGTATTCACAAAAGAGTGCAGAGAGATAGATCAAGAAATTGTGTGAAACCCCAATTCCCGTCTACAGTGACAGCAGGCCAGAAAACCTTCGATCCCCGGAGATCCGACCGTTGAATCTTCTTCATTTTTGGGCTGTGTCTTCCTGACATCAGTGCCAACATTTTCAACCGTTGAATTCGTCTCAAGTGGTCTGTAGCTCGAGTTACAGCAGGTCGAACAGTAGCAGAATTTTGGGTGATGAAATTCTTCTTTTGTCTTTAATTGTTTCATATACTTGTTGATTATTGTTGTTCAAGAGTATGATGATGTTGTATACCTCTAGTTGATCTAGAGAAGGATTATTGTATTGCTCTCTTTGTTGATGATAGTGGAATTTAAGTGGTTTACGAGTCCCGTGGTTTTTACTCTCGATTTTGAGAGGTTTTCCACGTAAAAAGTCTCGTGTGTATTGTGTGTGCTCAATTATTTTGTATTTGCTGATTTGGGACAGATTTGGAGACTGATTTGGGTTGGATTTGATATAGCTTGTTTGTTAGTTTTCTCACAGGTTCATATGGGTCGGGAAATACTTGTCAAACGGATGTTTGTTTCCGTTTTGTAGATTGCCCGTTGTGACCATTTTCCCATCAAATTGGTATCAAGGGTTAGGTTATTTGATTTGACTTGTGTGAAAGATGGAAGCTAATACAAGTAAAATGATTAGTTTAAATGGTTCAAATTATCATGTTTGGAAAGGTAAAATGGAGGATCTTCTTTATGTGAAAGATTATTATTTGCCTGTTTTTACTGAGGATAAACCTGAGGAAAAATCTGATGCTCAATGGAAAATTTTGCATAGACAAGTATGTGGGTATATTCGGCAGTGGGTTGATGATAATGTTGTGAATCATATTACTGGGGAGACTGATGCTAAAGCCTTATGGAAAAAGCTTGAGCAGTTATATGAACGAAAGACTGGGAATAACAAGTTGTTCTTAATTAAGCAGATGATGGCTTTGAAGTATCATGATGGGACTCCTATTACAGATCACCTAAATGCATATCAGGGTATTATAAATCAACTTGCAGGTATGGGTATCAAGTTTGAGGATGAGATTCAGGGTCTCTGGTTACTTGGTACATTACCGGACTCTTGGGAGACTTTTAGGACATCTTTGTCCAACTCTGCACCGAATGGTACTATCACCATGGAATTGGCTAAGGGTAGTATTTTGAATGAAGAGATGAGAAGAAAGTCACAAGGTTCCTCTTCACAGTCAGATATCTTGGTCACAGAAACGCGGGGGAGAAGTCATAGTAGAGGTCAGGGTAAAAGAGGCAATCATCGTAGCAGCTCACGCAAAGGCAAATTTGCTAACGTTGAGTGTTATAATTGTCATGAAAAGGGGCACACAAAGTGGTATTGTCCAAAGTTGAAGAATGAGAAGAAAAAGGCATATGACAAGAATAAACAAAAGAAAAGTGATGGTGGTGATGATGATAAGGTTGAAGTTAACGCTGTCACAGATGAGTTCTTTGTTTGTATTGATTATGATATGATCAATCTTACTCATGATGACACGAGTTGGATTGTTGATAGTGGTGCTACATGTCATGTTGCAATTTGTAGAGATCACTTCTCATCTTACACTCCAGGTGACTATGGATTTGCTAGGATGGGTAATGCCGGGTTATCAAAGATCGTTGGTATTGGAGATGTTTGTTTGAAATTTGACACGGGAATGGAGTTAGTTTTGCATAATGTAAAACATGTTCCGGATATGAGACTTAATGTTATTTCAACAGGCATTCTTGATGATGATGGTTATTATAACGGTTTTGGTAATGGTATTTGGAAACTAACTCTTGGTTCTATGATAGTGGGAAGAGGCAAGAAAGACTCAAGATTATACATCACGCGTCCGAAGATCATCCAGAACATTGTTAACGCAGTGGACAATGTTGATTCTACTGAGTTGTGGCATAAAAGACTTGGCCACATGAGTGAAAAGGGGATGTCTATCTTGTTCAAGAAGAATGTGTTGTCGGGTGTTAGTGGTATTGATTTGAGTAAGTGTTCTCACTGTTTGGCAGGGAAACAGACCAGAGTTGCGTTTAAGAGTCATTCTCCTTTTCGAATGGAGAACATACTTGATCTAGTTCATTCGGATGTTTGTGGGCCTATGAAAACTAGGACACTTGGTGGATGTTCCTACTTTGTTACATTCATCGATGATCATTCCAGGAAGGTGTGGGTTTATACCTTAAAGTCAAAGGATCAAGTATTTGAAAAGTTTAAGGAATTTCATACACTAGTTGAAAGGCAAACGGGGAAGAAACTCAAGTGTATTCGGACTGATAATGGCGGTGAATACATTGGCAGATTTGATGCTTATTGTAAGGAGAATGGTATTCGACATCAAAAGACTCCACCAAAGACACCTCAGTTGAATGGCTTAGCAGAGAGGATGAACAGAACTTTGGTTGAGAGAGTTAGATGTTTGCTTTCACATGCAGGGTTGTCCGATTCCTTTTGGGGTGAGGCTTTAAATACGGCAGTTCATATTATTAATCTAACCCCTTGTGTTCCTTTGCATTTTGATGTTCCTAACAGGGTTTGGAGCGGCAAAGATGTTTCTTACTGATAATGCTAAAAACGAACATATATTTCATAGCATTATTCCTCAAGAAAGACAAGCTTTTAGTTGCAATTGTTCTATTTACAAGCGATATTCGTTTAAATTTAAAAAAAGAGAAGATAAAAGGCAGATTCGACAAATTGAAGACAAAAAGGTCCAAAGAGCTAAAAAGTACAAGATACAACTAAAAAGGTTCAAAATATTGATGAGGAACGTCTCAAAATGACAAGAGTACAAGTTGCGGAACGCAAAGTACGCGATTTAAAATAATACGCGAGAACGTCCGAAAATCCGGAACCGGGACCTGAGCCAAGAAGAAACGCCCGACGCAACGGACCAAAAATATCTAGTCTACTATGCACAAGAATATAATATAATATATATATAATTATATATAATTATATATTATATATATTATTATTATTATATTACGTCGGCAAGAAGAAAACAAAGTAGTTGGCTGAATCCAGGGTGGCCATGCGACTCGCATGGCCAGAAGCACAAAATCATGCGAGTCGCATGGTGTGAGATTGCTGGTCAGGTCCTATAAAAAGCCAGTTTTCTGCCGAGTTTTACACATCCTTTTTCTCTTCCTCTTCAACGTAAATATATTTATATTTATAATTTATATTTTAATTTTAATTATAATTCTAATAATAAGGATATGTTAGCGAATGTTGTAAGGGTGTAAGTCGAAATTCTGTCCGTGTAACGCTACGCTATTTTTAATCATTGTAAGTTATGTTCAACCTTTTTATATTAATGTCTCGTAGCTAAGTTATTATTATGCTTATTTAAAACGAAGTAATCATGATGTTGGGCTAATTACTAAAATTGGGTAATTGGGCTTTGTACCATAATTGGGGTTTGTACAAAAGAACGACACTTGTGGAAACTAGACTATGGGCTATTAATGGGCTTTATATTTGTTTAACTAAATGAAAGTTTGTTAATGTTAATATAAAGATTTACAATTGGGCGTCCCTATAAACTACCATATACACTCAATCGGACACGATGGGCGGGGTATTTATATGTACGAATAATCGTTCATTTAACCGGACACGGGAATGGATTAATAGTCACTAGAATAATCAAAACAGGGGTGAAATTACATTCAAGGGTAATTGGTGTAATTGTTAACAAAGTAGTAAAACCTTGGTTTACACGCAGTCGATAACCTGGTGTATTCATTAAACAAAGTATTAAAACCTTGTTACAATTCGAATCCCCAATTAGTTGGAATATTTATCTTCGGGTATAATAATAATTTGACAAGGACACTTGCAATTTATATTTATGACTGATGGACTGTTATGGACAAAAACCAGACGGACATATTGAATAATCCAGGACAAAGGACAATTAACCCATGGGCATAAAACTAAAATCAACACGTCAAACATCATGATTACGGAAGTTTAAATAAGCATAATTCTTTTATTTCATATTTTATTTCTTTTATTTTATATTTAATTGCACTTCTAATTATCGCACTTTTATTGTTATTTAATCGCACTTTTAATTATCGTACTTTTAATTATCGCAATTTAATTTTATCGCATTTTTATTATTCGCAATTTCATTATCGTTATTTACTTTACGCTTTAATTTAAAGTCTTGTATTTATTTTATATTTTACATTAGGTTTTAACTGCGACTAAAGTTTTAAAATCGACAAACCGGTCATTAAACGGTAAAAACCCCCCTTTATAATAATAATATTACTTATATATATATTTGTATTTTTATAAAATTAAACTAATATAGCGTTGAGCTTTGTTTAAAGATTTCCCTGTGGAATGAACCGGACTTACTAAAAACTACACTACTGTACGATTAGGTACACTGCCTATAAGTGTTGTAGCAAGGTTTAAGTATATCCATTCTATAAATAAATAAATATCTTGTGTAAAATTGTATTGTATTTAATAGTATTTTCTAGTAAAATATAAACTATTTTATATACACCTCGTTCGACATCAAGTATTTTTGGCGCCGCTGCCGGGGAAAATTCGCCGAAGCGAAACGCCATATTTTTAATTTTTAAGTTATAGTTAGTTTTTGTAAAATTTATATTTTTGTTTAAAAATTAAAAAAAATATATATAAAGAAAAAGCTTTTAAAATCGAAAAAAAAAAAAAAAAAAAAGTATTTTAAATATATTTTTTAAGTTTTTCTTTTATTTTTACAAAATTATAAAGTATTTTAAGTTTATTTTTAGTTTTAAAAATTAAGTTTTATTTTAATTATATATATATATTTATATTTTAAATATAAAACAGAAAAAAAGAAAATAAATATTAAATATACGTGACCTGTCAAATTGAACCTGTCAATTGAACCGGTCCAGTTCAGTCATGCGACTCGCATGACCCACCCTTTTAAATCATGCGACTCGCATGATGGGTCTGACAGGGCCACATCCAAACCCTAATTCAGCATTTATTACGATTATTATTTAATTATTATTAACTAAACCCAAATACTATTATTATTATTATAATTAAGTTTAATTTATTTAATTAATTACTTTTAATTAGTTTTATTATATTTAAAACTTAATACTTTAATATAATTAATATAAAAATAATATTTTAATAAAAATTGTATTTTTTTTTTATCACTTTTTATTTCTTTTAATATTTTGTCCCTTTTTAATCGTTGTAGCATAATATTTGTATTTTTAACTCATAATTAATTTTAAACTTAGTTTTTGCTATAGTTATTTTTACTCCTATATTTTTAGGCTTTGCCGTAGAATTCCTTAAGTGCTTTTTCTTTAGACTAAGATTTAGGTGCTTTAGAATTTTGCGACGCCTTTTTAAGTTTTAGTTTCTTTTTAAGTTATTTCCATTTGGGATTTAGTTTTTCCTGTAAGCTTTAATATTTTTAGACCTTTTACTATGTATCAATTATCATTCCAATTAGTAATTTCAATTTGCGATTATAATTTTAAGTTAGTTGTAGTAATAAGGTTAGGTTAGTAAAGTATTTTTAAGTTTTTATAAGTTTCTTTTATTTTTCCGTCGCCTTTTATTTTTCAACCAATTTTTCTTTTTCGACCTTTTTCGACGAACTCTTTTTCTCTCTTATTTCTCGCTATTCTAGTTTTAGGACTTAGAATTTTTTCTACTTCTTATCTAAATTTCTTAAAATTACGAAAATTTATTTTGAGTAGTTAAATTGATAGACATCAAAATTTTCTGGTTCGTAGTAATAGTTGGATTTGTACGTGGACCGGGTTATTGGAGCCAAACAGTCCTCAATTATATTGAGACCAAACGAATCCTGCCCCTCTGCTGCATCTTTTGGCTATTCGAAACGTGGGCAAAATCAGAAAAGTCTATTAATTGGATAACTTATTATAATTTTTCTTTCCTTTTAAAAACTAATAGGATATTCAGTGAATGCACCGAGCAAGACGTTCATCACCTTTTGTACGTTCACCACCTGTAACTCGATCAAGACATCGTTTAACAAATATAACCGCCGTAAATTTTTCTTTAGAATCGTCATCCAGTCGACCAAGTACTTCAGTTCAAATTTCCGATAATCCATTTTTTGAACCCAACCTCACAATTGAGAATCCAGAAAATATTCAGGAACGGTTCATAGATCCTGAACCATTAAACTTTCCTCCGGAACCACCAATCATCCAAACAGAGATTGTTGAGGAACGAACCATTAAATCAGAATCATCTAGTGATACCGATTCAACAAATTCAATTATGGAGAATCTGGAACCTTTAAGTATGGAAGACCGAATGAGAGCTAAACGCACTGGCCAAGGTCACGCAATTACTCATCCAGACATTAATGCGCCAGATTATGAAATCAAAGGACAAATTCTACACATGGTGACTAATCAATGCCAATTTAGTGGTGCGCCGAAGGAAGATCCAAATGAACATCTACGTACCTTTAATAGGATCTGCACACTATTTAAAATACGAGAAGTGGAGGATGAACAGATATATCTCATGTTATTTCCCTGGACTTTAAAGGGAGAAGCCAAAGATTGGTTGGAATCATTACCTGAAGGGGCGATTGATACATGGGATGTTTTAGTTGACAAATTTCTTAAACAATTCTTTCCTGCATCTAAAGCCGTAAGACTTCAAGCAGAAATTGTTACGTTCACACAGAAGCCAAATGAAACTCTATATGAGGCGTGGACAAGATATGGAAAGTTGTTAAGAGGATGTCCGCAACATGGTTTAGACACCTGTCAAATAGTACAAATATTTTACCGAGGATGCGACATCACTACAAGAAAAGACATAGATATAGCAGCTGGTGGTTCTATTATGAAGAAAACCGAAACTGATGCTTACAAAATTATTGATAATACTGCTTCCCACTCACATGAGTGGCACCAAGAAAAAGATATCATTAGATCATCTAAAGCAGCTAGAGCCGATTCTAGCCATGACTTAGATTCCATTTCGGCAAAGATAGATGCTTTCGAGAGACGAATGGAAAAGATGACTAAGGATATTCACTCTATACGAATTAGTTGTGAGCAGTGTGGAGGACCACATTTGACAAAAGATTGTCTCAGTATTGAATTAACAATGGAACAAAGAGAGAATATTTCATACATAAACCAAAGGCCTGGAAATAATTATCAGAATAATTATCAACCGCCAAGACCGATTTACAATCAAAACCAGAATTATAACCGAAATATTCCATATAACAACCAACAAGGTCCTAGCAATCAACAAGTATCCAATAATACTTATAATCAGCAAAGACCGAATTTTCAAAACAAACCACCACAACAAACCGATGATAAAAAGCCGAATTTAGAAGATATGATGACGAAGCTAGTTGAAACTCAAACGCAGTTTTTCACATCTCAGAAACAAACCAATGAACAAAATGCTCAAGCATTTAGAAATCAACAAGCTTCTATTCAAAATCTGGAACAAGAAGTAAGTAACCTAGCAAGGTTAATAGGTGAAAGAAAACCGGGAAGTTTACCTAGTGATACAAATGCTAACCCCCGGAATGAAACAGCTAAAGCTATTACCACAAGAAGTGGTACAACACTTAAACCACCTGAAATACCTGTAACTTCTGATGAAACTATTCCTACTCCACAAGAACCACAACCTGATCAAGATAAGGAAAAAGAACCGGTAGTTGAAAAGGTTAATGAAGATAACACAGTTAAGGATAAACCTTATGTTAAACCATATCAACCACCACTTCCTTACCCGAGTAAAATGAAGAAAGAAAAACTAGAAGCCGAGCAATCCAAATTCTTGGATATGTTTAAACAGATAAATGTAAATCTTCCTTTCATTGATGTGATTTCAGGAATGCCAAGGTATGCTAAATTCTTGAAAGATCTAATCACGAATAGAAAGAAAATGGAAGAACTCTCGGCTGTTACTATGAATGCTAATTGTTCAGCAGTGCTGTTGAATAAGATACCAGAAAAACTATCTGATCCAGGAAGTTTCACAATTCCATGTTTTCTGGGTAGTCTTAGTTCAATAGAAGCATTGGCAGACTTAGGTGCTAGTATAAATCTAATGCCGTATTCACTATACGCTAAACTAGACCTTGGAGAATTGAAACCAACCAGAATAAGCATACAACTAGCCGATAGATCAATAAAATATCCTAGAGGGATAATGGAGAACATGCTAGTTAAAGTTGGTACTTTAGTATTTCCAGTAGATTTTGTTGTTTTGGACATGGAAGAAGATTCTCAAGTTCCTCTCATATTAGGAAGACCATTCTTAAACACGGCTAAAGCAATGATAGACGTGTTCGGTAAGAAACTGACCCTAAGTATAGAGGATGAGAGTGTTACCTTTTCAGTTGATAGAGCAATGCAACAACCACAATCTGCAGATGATACATGTTATTATATTCAAACTATAGATGCACATGCAGAATTATTAGAAGAATTTCCAGAATTACAAGGAACAGGAGAATGTTCTTTAGGAGAAGGTAATGAACCAATTGATGAAGCTGAAATGTTAGCTACACTTATAGCTAATGGATATGAACCAACAACAGAAGAAATTCAAATGCTAAAAGAAGAAGACAGATATCGATATAAATCATCGATAGAAGAACCTCCGAAATTAGAATTAAAGCCACTTCCAAACCATTTGGAATACGCTTATTTACATGGTGAATCTGAATTACCTGTAATAATATCGTCTTCTCTTACTGAAAATGAGAAATCACAACTCATTTCTGTGTTGAAAGCTCATAAACCAGCCATTGCATGGAAGATTCATGATATTAAAGGAATAAGTCCTTCGTATTGCACACATAAAATCCTTATGGAAGAAGGTCATAAAACGTATGTGCAACGCCAACGAAGACTAAATCCTAATATGCAAGATGTAGTTAAGAAAGAAATTATTAAGCTGCTAGATGCAGGTTTGATATATCCAATCTCTGATAGTCCATGGGTAAGCCCAGTTCAATGCGTGCCTAAGAAGGGTGGCATGACTGTCATTACAAATGAGAAAAATGAGCTTATTCCTACTAGGACTGTAACAGGATGGCGTGTATGTATTGATTATAGAAAATTAAATGACGCCACCAGAAAAGATCACTTTCCCTTACCTTTCATAGATCAAATGTTGGAAAGATTAGCCGGAAATAGTTACTATTGTTTTCTAGATGGATTTTCCGGATATTTTCAAATTCCAATAGCACCCGAAGATCAAGAGAAAACCACATTCACGTGCCCTTATGGTACTTTTGCTTACAAACGCATGCCATTTGGACTTTGCAACGCCCCTGCAACCTTTCAAAGGTGTATGATGGCGATTTTTCACGACATGATAGAAGAATGCATGGAAGTATTCATGGATGACTTTTCAGTCTTCGGTGATACATTTAAATCATGTCTAGTTAATCTGGAACGAATGCTAATTAGATGCGAAAAATCAAATCTAGTACTTAATTGGGAGAAATGCCATTTCATGGTTAAAGAAGGCATCGTTCTTGGACATAAAATTTCAAAAGAAGGAATTGAAGTGGATAGAGCTAAAGTAGATGTAATTGCTAAACTTCCACATCCCACCAATATTAGAGGAGTTAGGAGTTTTCTAGGGCATGCCGGTTTTTACCGACGTTTCATAAAAGATTTTTCTAAAATTGCCACTCCTATGAATAAACTCCTAGAAAAGGATGCGCCATTCATCTTTTCAGATGAATGTATCAAATCTTTTAATATTCTTAAAGAAAAACTCACTAATGCACCGATCATGATAACACCAAATTGGAATCTACCATTTGAACTAATGTGCGATGCAAGTGATTTTGCAATGGGAGCCGTTTTAGGACAAAGGATTGAAAAACGATTTCAACCTATATATTATGCTAGTAAGACATTACAAGGAGCACAAACGAACTATACAACTACTGAAAAAGAACTCCTTGCTATTGTCTTTGCTTTTGACAAATTTCGATCATATCTCGTTCTAGCAAAAACGGTGGTCTATACCGACCATTCTGCTCTTAGATACCTATTTTCAAAACAAGATGCTAAACCAAGATTAATCCGTTGGATCTTACTCTTACAAGAGTTTGATATTGAAATCCGAGATAAAAGAGGAGCAGAAAATCTCGCCGCTGATCATCTTTCTCGTCTTGAAAATCCCGAATTAGAAGTTCTGAATGAATCGGCCATACAAGACAACTTTCCTGATGAATATCTATTGAAGATAGATTATAAAGAAATCTCATGGTTTGCAGACTATGCAAACTACTTAGTTTGTGGATTCCTTGAAAAAGGATTATCGTACCAAAGACGAAAGAAATTCTTCAGTGATATAAAACACTATTTCTGGGAAGATCCATATCTGTTTAAAAGTTGTCCCGATGGAATAATACGCCGATGTGTATTTGGAGATGAAGCTAGTAAAATTTTAAACCATTGTCACACAGGACCAACAGGAGGGCATTATGGGCCTCAACTAACAGCAAGAAAAGTTTATGAAGCTGGATTCTATTGGCCTACAATTTACAAAGACGCACACCTTCTTTGCAAATCCTGTGATGCATGTCAAAGGGCCGGAAGAATAAGTCAACGTGATGAAATGCCACAAAATGTCATCCAAGTATGTGAAGTATTTGACATTTGGGGTATTGACTTTATGGGTCCATTTCCAAAATCTCATAATAATCTATATATACTCGTAGCCATTGATTATGTATCTAAATGGGCGGAAGCACAAGCTCTCCCAACTAACGATGCACGAGTTGTAGTCAACTTTTTAAAACGTCTTTTTGCAAGGTTTGGAACACCGAAAGCTTTAATAAGTGATCGGGGTACTCATTTCTGTAATAATCAACTTGAGAAAGTTCTTAAAAGATATGGAGTAACTCATAAAATCTCCACCGCATATCATCCACAAACAAGTGGACAAGTTGAAAATACCAACCGAGCTTTAAAACGTATTCTAGAAAAAACCGTAGGATCAAATCCGAAGGAATGGTCCATTAAATTGGAGGATGCACTCTGGGCTTTTAGAACAGCCTACAAAACTCCAATTGGAACCACACCTTTTAGACTTGTTTATGGAAAAGCGTGTCATCTTCCAGTAGAAATTGAACACAAAGCATTTTGGGCTTTGAAGACATGTAATCTTGATTTACATGAAGCCGGACGTCTACGATTAAGTCAACTAAACGAATTAGAAGAATTAAGACATGAAGCATACGAAAATTCGTTAATCTATAAAGAAAGATCGAAGAAATGGCATGATAAAAGAATCAGAAGTTCAAAAGAATTTAAAGAAGGAGACAGAGTTCTTCTTTTCAATTCACGATTCAAGCTATTTCCTGGAAAATTGAAATCAAGATGGTCTGGACCATTCATAGTCAAAAGAGTTTTCCCATACGGAACGATAGAATTGATAAATTCAAATGGGATTGAATTTAAAGTTAATGGTCACAGAGTTAAACATTACATACATGGTCCGATGGAAGTCGACAACGAAGTTAATCACAATTTCGACACCACAGCTAACTAAGTGTGGGGAGAATCAAGTCTTTAAAGGATAATATGTATTTCTGTTAGAGTTAGATTGTCTGTTTTCGTGTAGTTCTCGAAAATGGAACACGTATGGTCTTTCCCTAGCAGACCCTAAAGAACTAGTCTTCTCCCCCCATTCTGAATTTTTAATTTTTTTAGGTTTTTACAAAATGAAGACTGCCTGTGAACTAAACCATGGTCTAATGCTACACGCTTTGATCACTAAAAGAAATAATGACATACTACCGAGTGAAATAGTATCAGTAATCAGAGAAAGAATGGACGGAGTTAGAAAAGGATCCAGATGCGAAGATAATAAGTTACAATTTGGTAAAGGAAAATCAAAATCCGCAGCGAAAAGAAGAGCACGACACCTAGAACGATGTCACAAATGCGGAAAATGGTCACATGGAGGTAAATGTTCAAATAATCAAACCTATTCCAATACCGAATTTGTTACTTTATGCAGAGACGGACCGTTCATATGTTTAGAAGAAAAGACAATGAATGCTCGAGGTTACGCCTATGCAGCCATGGAAAACCAATTAAACCGACTATCTTATGAATATAATAGATCATATAACTAAGAAATCTATTTCACAGGTATGTCTGTACAGTTTTTATTTTTATTTTTATTTTTAACCTTTTGATAATAAACGCTAATTTGTTCGCTAAAAAGTATTAAATTGGTATTAAATAAAATTAGGTTTGGCGACCGAAATTATTGATATTGTTCAAAAATTTACTACATCACTGCGAAATTTAACGTTTATTCTTAAGGTATAAATATCTTTAATCAATCAACCCAAAATATTTCAAAAATTCGTCATGAGTTAAATTAGGTCTTGGAACCGAAATTACTTTACCGAAAAGAGGGGCGCATATTTTTGATAATATTTGATTGATTAAAGTGGGATAAAAAGACAAAAAGATTTTTAAATTTATTTTTACCATGTTTTTAAAATTAATATTTAAATCTTAAGTTAATATTGTAAACTTTGTAAAAACAATATATTTAAAATTGTAAATATTTGAATTTTTAAAATAAGTTTGGTGTGAATTTATAATATGAATTTATAAATTAAGTCTGGTGTGAATTTTTAAAATATGAATTTTTAATTTTATGTATTTCAAATTTTAAGTTTGGTGTGAATTTTTAATATTAAATTTTGAATTTTATATTTAAGTTGTGTGAATTTAAAAACAAAAATTTACTTTATCTCATTAAGTTAAGAATATGATTTTTAAAATTCGTCGTAAGTTGAAGACTAGGTCTTTGAACCGAAATTGCTTTACCCGAGGGAGGGACGAGAACTTTTATTATCATTATTTTTAATCTTATTGATTTAAAGTATGCCAAAAACATTGAAAAAACCCAAAAATCTAAGCTTTTAAAACAATCGCTACAAAAAGACAAATTTTAAAATTTTGTCGAGGGACGGACTAGGGCATCGTCCCGAAACGACCTCGTCTTAAAAAAGAAACAAAATTTTTAAAATTTTATTAAATTTTATGTTTTAAAAGTATAAGGTTTTTATATAAAAAAAAAAAAAAAATAAAAAAAAATAAATAAATAAATAAAAAAATCCAGAAATTACACCCCATGCGAGTCGCATGGGGATGGGCAGGAAGCCATGCGACTCGCATGGCCATAAAAAACTGGACAGGATCAAAATCCAGCCGAGTTCTGCTCTTTCTTTCACAAACACACACATATACACGAAAACTCTCTCAAACTCTCTCAATTTTTCACCAATTTTCACCAAATTTCTTGTAAAACTTCACAATAATCATGCCTAGATTCAGTAGTCTCAACCCCTTCAGGAGAAAGGTAAAGATTTCACCCCTAATCTCTTTAAATTCGAATTTTTGTGTTCTTGAGCTAGAAAATTTATATTTTGATTTTGTTAAATTTAGGTGTAATTAGAGCTAAATTGTTGTTATATTATGCATGTATATCCTAGATAGAAGCTATTTAACATGAATTGAAGCTAAAAACTTCAAATTTTTAAGAATCTAGGGTTTGTGTTCTTGAGCAATTTGGGGCTTTTTGATATAAACAGGTTATGGCCGATTTTTTTTTCATGAATTGTTGCTAAATTAAGTAGTGTAACATGTTTAGGTAGTTAATTGATCCAAACTTTGAGCCTAAACATGTTTTTAAGAATTAAAGTAGACTTTTTAAAGTCTAAAAATTCATGAACTTGGATAATTTGATATAAAGGCCATTTGAAACTTGTTTCATTGCTAGTAGTGATTATTTGGCATGTTATTTAAGATAAATGCTTATGAACTTGATGTACATTTTTCGTATATGTTTATTTGACAAAGTGTAAACTTGACAAAAATATGAAAATGAGCACTAGTTTGATTTGAATGCCATGTAACAAGTGTTTAATTGCTATAATGATTATTGTTGACATGTTTAAAAGTTTAAATGTGATAAAACGTTGTACACATTTTCGTATGTAAAAGTGTAGAATTGTTATTGTTAAGAAAATGTGTATAAAATGTGTTATGAATTGAACATGTCATCATAATTGTTTCAAGTTATTATTTTGCTAACACTAATGCATATTTGGATGCACAAATTTTGTGTTTAATGTGTTTTGCAGAAAGCCGATACTGGAGGTTCAGGAGCATCATCGTCCAGGCAACCAGAGCCCGAACCGGAAATGTTTCATGAACAAGAACAACATATGCAACAAGAAGAAGAAGAACAGGAGGAGCAACATATTCCATATCACGATCAAGATCAATTATTCATGAATCAGTTTCGTCAATTCGCTCCACATCAAAGGATTCTGAGCTTAGACATTAATGAAGATCAGTTACACCCAAATCTGAGATTTGATCGATGTTGGATAGAGTATCCAGATTATCAAAAGAACATGCACATTCTCTACTTTAAGGTTGTTGAAATGCCAAGGGCAATTGACTGGGTACCTTTGGAAACAGTTAACCTTGCCGAACCGATTCGGGAATTATTGGTGCAAAGGTATGGTAATTCTCAGTTTAACG
This sequence comes from Rutidosis leptorrhynchoides, assembly GCF_046630445.1. Lineage (NCBI taxonomy): Eukaryota > Viridiplantae > Streptophyta > Magnoliopsida > Asterales > Asteraceae > Rutidosis > Rutidosis leptorrhynchoides. The sequence goes on along the minus strand of NC_092333.1, from coordinate 132,297,952 downwards.
ATTGGATGCGTCTATTTTCCATTCGTAGAACCATATATAGGGAATGGTGTATAGAATTACTTAGTACTATTAAGTTAAACAGTGATGTTAGGAGGATAGATGATAGAAGCTTTATTAGGTTTCTGTTAGGTGGACGAATGTACAGAATGTCCATGATAGATTTAGCCAGGGCCTTACAGATTTACACCCCTGCTGAACTTTTGAGCCCCGACTGTAATAGCCTGATTGCCCAAGGAGAAAGGGTAGATAGGGAATTTGATGTTAACGCTGTCTGGAGGCGTATGTCCCACTTTAATGAATTTCACGCCAGTGGAAATCATACATACTTAGATATAGACAGAGCTGAACTCCGGGTGATTCATAGATTCTTAGCAAACACAATTACACAAAGGGGTAGGAATAAGGAGAAATTGACCGTAAACGATTTGTTCTACCTCAAGTGTATTAGAGACCCGAGGAGTTTCGTTAACATTCCCTATTGTGTTGGTTATTATCTCGCTAATGTAGTTTCGGGGATGAAATCGGGGAGTATTATAGGTGGTGGTATTTTCATTACTCTCATTGGAGAGTATTTAGGTGTAGATAAGCACCAAGGGGGTCCAATGAACGAAATAGAGGACGGAGGTGAAACTATAAGTTCAAACCTTTATCACGGTGCAAGGGTATTATTGATGAGACGTGGTCGGGTATATCGATACGAGGGACCTCAGCGACAGGTAGAGAGAGGTTCGGATGATGAGATGGAGGAGGCGAACAACATTATAGGAGTTGTTCGGGAGACTGCTCTTGATTTAGGCATTCGTATGGAGGATGAATACATGACGAACTATGATAGGCATATGCAGTACGAGGCATGGCAACGCCGGAATGACTACGAGCATTCCCGGCAACGAGAGCATGGCCGATGGGATTATCATCAGCGCCAAATTATAAGCCAGTTGCAGCCTGGCGAGATGTATTATCCGACCCGACCCGCATACTATCCCGCACATCAGCCAGAAATGAGACCACCCTATGATTCATATGATTATGACGCAGCATACCAGTTCACCTATAATCAGCCATGGAACCCGGACGCGAACATGATTTGGGATCCATATCCTAATTTTCCTCCTAACCCACCTCCTGATCAGTAGAGATAAGTTGGTAATTTTTATTTTTATTATTTTAAACACTTAACATTTTATTACGTTTATGTAATGTTTGATATTCTTATTATTATTGTGTACTAATATTTTTCTTATAGTTTGAAAGTGGGATGCCAAAGTTCCATTTCAAATTACATGTATGATTATATTTGTATTGTATGTATTCTATTTTATGCACAAAACAGGGTTAAACAACGCGTTTTCAAAGACTGGCATTAAGTTCAGCAAAAGCAAGTAATTTTGACGACAATGATGCAAAATATATGTGAAATAACAACAAGACGGAATGAACAAATGACGTGCAACATTTATCATTCAGCAAACAAACGCCAATATATTTGGAAACTTTGGTAAAAATTTAATCATTTTCACACAAATCACCCTCAATAATTTAAATTGTTACTGATTTCTTGCAAATGAGGGCATTGCAAGATCTCAAGTGTGGGAAGGGGTTAAATTCTTTCGGATTTTAAAATTTTTATATTAAACACTTGGTTACCATTAAAAATACTAGTAAATCAGTAGTTGTATTAGAATCTAGTGCTCTCTGATAAAAAAGAACAGCCCTAGTCTTATATACTGACTACCCAATTCTAGTAAAATTTTTCAAAATTTTCAATTAAATGAATTCAAAATCATGTTTATACATATTTATGAACGATAAAACTAGGTTTTAACACCGAAATTATTGTTACCTCGGAAAGGACATAAATTGAGAAACAAACTAAAATGTTAAAATTCATTTAAAATGGAATAGAGGACGATAAAAAGGAAAATAAAAGCCAAGTGTGGGAAAATTTACCAAGTTATCTTAAACATATGTCACATATATCTGTAACAAATAACTGAAAATACTTTTGCTTTGGACTAAACTAAACTGTTTTACCCGATGAAAGAAAAGAAGAGATGGATCTACATGATGAATCAATTCCATCATTAAAAGGAAGTAAAGTCTTCCGAAAAAGACACGCGCTTCTTGATTTAGGTCATGAAGTTGTCGTCCAGACCAGCTGTAGGTTGACGAAAAATCTAGAAAAGTCATCACTAAAATCAGCAGGAAATCCACGGACCTCAGCATTAAACAGGGTCGCCAAGTGGTCAGATTTATCCTAACCATGAGAAGGATTTATCTCGTACAATGGGGAGGCACCATGCAAATTAGCTGGATAAGACTAATGAATCAGATTCCCAGAAAGGATAATCTCCTTAAAGATTAAAAATCAGCTTTTAAGACTGATATTACTCAATCCTAGAGATTGACCTTAAAGATTGAGAATTACAAACTCATGGAATTCGATGATATCTAAGCTCGAGTTTAAAACGAGAAAATATTTTGATCAAAATTATAAACCGATTTGTTTTCTAAAAACCCTATTTTCAATGCGTTCATTACCATTGAACGTAAAATCCTAGGAATTTACCTGGAATTCATTAGGTTACCTGAACTAAATCGGGTGTCAACCGTAAGAACGGTGGTTGCATAACATGGTCAAAGACAGGACCTTGTGCCAGACCGACAAATTATAAGGGTGAGCTTTACTATTGCTCCTACCAAGGATAGTAATTGCGTCCGACACGTTATAGACCATAATCAAAAGCATGTCACGGGACATTGCCTTAACAGTTGCTTGTTCAACGCTTTCCTTTACAACCGGACGGTAGTTTACCGAAAGGTAATATACGGAACAAGTAAACTGGACGTGTTGCTTTCCAAATACAAGGTTAGCAAGTGGGTGACACAAAACCGCAAGTTTTGAGCTAAAATTTTCAAATCTGAAACCCACCAAACCCACAAAAATATTTTGCAAACACCGGTAAAGGGTTATTCCGGAAAACTTATCTAGGGTAAAAACTAGATTTCGAAAGATCAAATGTTTTCATAAAGATCCAATTTCCTTAATGGATCTAAATTTTTATAGTCATGTGGGACTGTAAACCATATCGTTACTACCATTGTTTATACCGCCGTATAGAAATCACTGATGTACAAAGTGTGAAGAATAAAGAAGTGATTCTAGTATTTCAAGACGATATTGCTTGAGGACAAGCAACGCTCAAGTGTGGGAATATTTGATAATGCTAAAAACGAACATATATTTCATAGCATTATTCCTCAAGAAAGACAAGCTTTTAGTTGCAATTGTTCTATTTACAAGCGATATTCGTTTAAATTTAAAAAAAGAGAAGATAAAAGGCAGATTCGACAAATTGAAGACAAAAAGGTCCAAAGAGCTAAAAAGTACAAGATACAACTAAAAAGGTTCAAAATATTGATGAGGAACGTCTCAAAATGACAAGAGTACAAGTTGCGGAACGCAAAGTACGCGATTTAAAATAATACGCGAGAACGTCCGAAAATCCGGAACCGGGACCTGAGCCAAGAAGAAACGCCCGACGCAACGGACCAAAAATATCTAGTCTACTATGCACAAGAATATAATATAATATATATATAATTATATATAATTATATATTATATATATTATTATTATTATATTACGTCGGCAAGAAGAAAACAAAGTAGTTGGCTGAATCCAGGGTGGCCATGCGACTCGCATGGCCAGAAGCACAAAATCATGCGAGTCGCATGGTGTGAGATTGCTGGTCAGGTCCTATAAAAAGCCAGTTTTCTGCCGAGTTTTACACATCCTTTTTCTCTTCCTCTTCAACGTAAATATATTTATATTTATAATTTATATTTTAATTTTAATTATAATTCTAATAATAAGGATATGTTAGCGAATGTTGTAAGGGTGTAAGTCGAAATTCTGTCCGTGTAACGCTACGCTATTTTTAATCATTGTAAGTTATGTTCAACCTTTTTATATTAATGTCTCGTAGCTAAGTTATTATTATGCTTATTTAAAACGAAGTAATCATGATGTTGGGCTAATTACTAAAATTGGGTAATTGGGCTTTGTACCATAATTGGGGTTTGGACAAAAGAACGACACTTGTGGAAACTAGACTATGGGCTATTAATGGGCTTTATATTTGTTTAACTAAATGAAAGTTTGTTAATGTTAATATAAAGATTTACAATTGGGCGTCCCTATAAACTACCATATACACTCAATCGGACACGATGGGCGGGGTATTTATATGTACGAATAATCGTTCATTTAACCGGACACGGGAATGGATTAATAGTCACTAGAATAATCAAAACAGGGGTGAAATTACATTCAAGGGTAATTGGTGTAATTGTTAACAAAGTAGTAAAACCTTGGTTTACACGCAGTCGATAACCTGGTGTATTCATTAAACAAAGTATTAAAACCTTGTTACAATTCGAATCCCCAATTAGTTGGAATATTTATCTTCGGGTATAATAATAATTTGACAAGGACACTTGCAATTTATATTTATGACTGATGGACTGTTATGGACAAAAACCAGACGGACATATTGAATAATCCAGGACAAAGGACAATTAACCCATGGGCATAAAACTAAAATCAACACGTCAAACATCATGATTACGGAAGTTTAAATAAGCATAATTCTTTTATTTCATATTTTATTTCTTTTATTTTATATTTAATTGCACTTCTAATTATCGCACTTTTATTGTTATTTAATCGCACTTTTAATTATCGTACTTTTAATTATCGCAATTTAATTTTATCGCATTTTTATTATTCGCAATTTCATTATCGTTATTTACTTTACGCTTTAATTTAAAGTCTTGTATTTATTTTATATTTTACATTAGGTTTTAACTGCGACTAAAGTTTTAAAATCGACAAACCGGTCATTAAACGGTAAAAACCCCCCTTTATAATAATAATATTACTTATATATATATTTGTATTTTTATAAAATTAAACTAATATAGCGTTGAGCTTTGTTTAAAGATTTCCCTGTGGAACGAACCGGACTTACTAAAAATTACACTACTGTACGATTAGGTACACTGCCTATAAGTGTTGTAGCAAGGTTTAAGTATATCCATTCTATAAATAAATAAATATCTTGTGTAAAATTGTATTGTATTTAATAGTATTTTCTAGTAAAATATAAACTATTTTATATACACCTCGTTCGACATCACTTACCGTCATTTACGAGTTTTTGGATGTAAAGCTTTTGTTCATGTTCTCAAAGATGAGAGGTCAAAGCTTGATATGAAGACTAAGCCATGTGTATTCCTCGGCTATGGTGAAGATGATTTTGGGTACAAGTTATATGATCCAGTTCAGAAGAAACTTGTACGAAGCCGAGATGTTGTTTTTACAGAAGATCAGATGTTAAAAGATGTTGAGAAGACAGATTCAGTTCCTCAAACTAGTGCTGATCTTGTTGATTTGGATCCAGTTACTCCACAACATGTTGGAGATGATGTTCATAATGATGAACATGGTACTGATGATGATTATGCTCCGGAGCAGGTAGAGATTCCAGTACCAGATGTGCCCCCATTTGTCCCACTTAGGCGGTCTACCCGAGACCGTCATCCTTCTGTTAGATATTCTGCTGATGAGTATGTATTAGTTACTGACGGGGGAGAGCCAGAATGTTATTCAGAAGCAATGAAAGATGAGCATAAGAAAGAGTGGGGTGAAGCTATGCAAGATGAGATGAATTCCTTGCATGAGAACAATACTTATGAGCTGGTGAAGTTACCTAAAGGCAAGAGAGCTTTGAGAAACAAATGGGTATTCAAAGTGAAGACAGATGAGCTTACTTCACAACCAAGGTACAAAGCTAGGTTAGTCGTTAAAGGATTCAGCCAGAAAAAGGGTATTGATTTTGATGAGATTTTCTCACCGGTTGTGAAGATGGGATCTATTCGAGTGGTTCTTGGATTAGCTGCTAGTCTTGATCTTGAGGTTGAACAGATGGATGTCAAGACTGCTTTTCTTCACGGTGATTTGGATAAGGAAATCTACATGATGCAACCTGAAGGTTTTCGGGTTAAGGGTAAAGAAAATTATGTTTATAGACTTCAGAAAAGTTTATATGGGTTGAAGCAAGCACCGAGACAGTGGTATAAGAAGTTTGAGTCGGTTATAGGAAAGCAAGGCTACCGAAAGACAACTTCAGATCATTGTGTTTTCTTTCAGAGGTTTGGTGATGATGATTTCATCATATTGTTGTTATACGTTGATGAGATGTTAATTGTTGGTAAAAATATTAAAAGAATTGCGCAGTTGAAGCGAGAATTGAGCAAGTCTTTTGCTATGAAAGACTTGGGGCCAGCAAAACAGATTCTTGGCATTCGAATTTCTAGATATAGAGGTGCTAAGACGTTACATATATCACAAGAGCAATACATTGAAAAGGTGCTAAGTAGATTCAACATGAAGAATGCTAAAGTGGTTAGTTCCCCTCTTACAAACAACTTTAAGCTAACAGAAAGAGATTGGCCTACTTCAAAGGAGGATGTTGAGGAGATGGATATAGTTCCATATGCGTCAGTAGTTGGTAGCTTGATGTATGCTATGGTGTGTACTAGGCCAGATATAGCTCATGCGGTAAGTGTTGTTAGTCGGTTTATGTCAAATCCGGGTAAGAAGCATTGGGAAGCGGTTAAATGGATTATGAGATACTTACGAGGTACTTCAAAGTTAGGTATCACATTCGGAAATGGAGAGCCAGTGCTTGTTGGTTATACAGACTCAGATATGGCAGGAAACAAAGATAACATGAAATCCACTTCTGGATATTTGATGACTTTCGCAGGGGGAGCAGTTTCATGGCAATCAAGGTTACAAAAGTGTGTTGCATTGTCTACAACCGAGGCTGAGTATATGGCAGCAACAGAAGCGTGCAAAGAACTATTGTGGATGAAAAGGTTTCTACAAGATCTTGGGTTTAAGCAATCACGATATGTGGTTCTTTGTGATAATGAGAGTGCGATTCATTTGGCTAGAAATTCTATGTATCATAAGCGGACAAAACATATAGATGTGCGGTATCATTGGATTAGAGAACGTCTTGAAGATGGTTCGTTTGAACTTGATAAAGTTCATACCGATGATAATGGTTCCGACATGTTCACAAAGGTTTTAGCAAGTGAGAAGCTTAAGGTATGTTGCTCGATCGCCGGGATGGCGATCCCTTCCTCATAATTGGAAAGGGGGAGATTTGTTGGGTTTTTTATTTGGTTTCCAATTATGTGGTTAGCCCAAGCCCAACAAATTAAGCCCAATTGATTGTTTGACTTGGTCAACCATCAAAGGGCATCTTTAATTTGAAGTTGTGCAGCTGTATTCACAAAAGAGTGCAGAGAGATAGATCAAGAAATTGTGTGAAACCCCAATTCCCGTCTACAGTGACAGCAGGCCAGAAAACCTTCGATCCCCGGAGATCCGACCGTTGAATCTTCTTCATTTTTGGGCTGTGTCTTCCTGACATCAGTGCCAACAATTTCAACCGTTGAATTCGTCTCAAGTGGTCTGTAGCTCGAGTTACAGCAGGTCGAACAGTAGCAGAATTTTGGGTGATGAAATTCTTCTTTTGTCTTTAATTGTTTCATATACTTGTTGATTATTGTTGTTCAAGAGTATGATGATGTTGTATACCTCTAGTTGATCTAGAGAAGGATTATTGTATTGCTCTCTTTGTTGATGATAGTGGAATTTAAGTGGCTTACGAGTCCCGTGGTTTTTACTCTCGATTTTGAGAGGTTTTCCACGTAAAAAGTCTCGTGTGTATTGTGTGTGCTCAATTATTTTGTATTTGCTGATTTGGGACAGATTTGGAGACTGATTTGGGTTGGATTTGATATAGCTTGTTTGTTAGTTTTCTCACAGGTTCATATGGGTCGGGAAATACTTGTCAAACGGATGTTTGTTTCCGTTTTGTAGATTGCCCGTTGTGACCATTTTCCCATCACGTTCAACGTGTTGTAGGAAACAGGTCTTCAGCCCGTTTGTTAGAAAGATGCGTGGATTGGAATTGCTACCTTAGAAAGCAGATTTCCTAAGCTCTTCTATCTCAAAACACACATGGAATACTTCATCTCTGACCGGTTATTCAAGAACGGATGAATTTGGTCATGGAGATCTTCTTTGAGAGGATCAAATGCTCTATCCCTTGATACCATTCTTAGTGATCTCACAGGTTTTCAGCTTCAAGATAGAGCATATCAATGGCAATGAAGTCTTGATGAGAAGGTTTATTCATCATAGATGGATGGATGGATGGATGGATAGATTCACTATAACAATATTTAATAGAACTAACAAACTTGGTTGATGTAATCACGAGATTGTCCGTGATCTTTGAAAGGAAGAGATCATGCTTGGAGTTAGTCTTTCAATTAACCTAATTATCAACGACGACGACGACGACGACGACGATACGCAATCCCGCAATTGCGGTTATGAGGGATGTGAGATGTAGACAATTCTTCTTCTACCCTTAGATACAAGAGAACTCATTTCTCCGCCCACGTATAGGGAAAGACTTCTCCACCCACTGAGAGAAAAAGTCATCCCTCTCTCTACTCAGGGGAAGAGATATTGCTTCCGACAGGACCTCCAGCCACTAAATTGAAAATTATATATAAAAGATATAAGAATTAAAAAAATCAATTAACCTAATCCTTGTAGTATAGATAGCAGTGAATATTCTAAAAAAAATTGTGCCCTTAATATTGAACTTTGAAAGGATTTTATACGTTCGATTAAAGAAACGAGTGGCGTCGATGGATTACGAAAGACACAACTGACATATTAGAGGGTGATTATTGGAATAATATCTTAACAATTTAGGTGTCGAGTTCGTTGTCATTTAATTACTTAAATAGTGATTTGGTGTCGAGATTTAACATTTAAATGGTGATTTAGGTCAAAATTGTAAATGGCTTGGTATATGGTATTTATACCAAGCCATGCCTTAAAAATCACTAGCACATGACCAACCTTGAAACCTTGGAGAATAAGCCATATATATGGTGAAGGTGTTTTGTGTGTGTTGTGACGACCCAAAAATTTTCGATCAAATTTAAACTTGATCTTAATATGAAATCGACATGATAAGCAAAGTCTGTAATGTTGAAGTCTCAAAAACTTCGAACTGTGTTCATGTATACATTTGACCTTTGACCAATCCCGACGATTCACGAACCTTATAATTGTAAACAGAAATGTATATATGAATGATTATATATATAAACAATCATATATAATAAACAAGATATATTAATGAACTGTTATATGATTCAGTTATTATGAAAGATAACTTAAAGTAACTAAAACTTGTCATACTATTATGGTTACTAAAAATAATCATTTCCAAATAAAATTATTATCATAATTACTTTTATCATTTATTTTATTATTATTTGTATTATGATTATGATAATTAGTATTAATATAATTAGTATTATTATTATAATTATCATCAATATTATCATTATTTATTTCATGAAGATTAAAATCATTATTATTATTACTATTAATATTATTATAATTATTATTATTTGTATTTAGATTATTATTAAAATAATTATAATTATTAATTATCAATAATAATTTTATAAAATCGCACTTAAGATTTTGGAATCAGAATCTGATACGCATAGCCATCAACTATTTTCCAATTTTGTTCTTGTCTCCAAAGTTTGTTTCATATCATTATCATTAGTACAGATTAGGTATTAAGCAGATTTGATTTATCCTTGTTTATATTTAGCTCTCTGTTCTTTGTTTTGTCTCATTGAGAAATTAATACCCACATCCCTTATAAGATTGATCGACTTCAGTTGAAGATTATGCCAAAATAACTTCACGTTCCCAATTACCAATCACTAACACCTCCAGCAAGCTAAGATGCCACTGTTCGACAGCTATCACCTTCGTTAAACCATTTATTGTGTTTTGTTTTCGAATTATCAATTACAAGAACCACTTCACCATCTACTACAAACACACTACATCTTTGTGTTCTTGCTCGATGAAAACAACCACCACGTAAACTTGTCCGTTTTTTTTTCTTTCTTTCTTCTTCTTATTATTATCATTTTGTTGTCGAAGCACCCATCTTCTCCTCTAAATAGATGACGTATATGATACATGATAAACCATACCAAACCGCCACATTCTATCATACAATCACCACCTTTCTTATTCTTTCCTTTTTGTCTCGAGTTCAAACACCGATGCAACCAAATCTCCACCCATTTAATTATCATCACTCTTGTTCTCCTCTTTTTCTATCTCTCATTCGATCAAGCAACAAACCACACCAAATTCACATACGATCACAATTACTGCTACAACTTATCATGTTTCTTTCGGTTCGGGTAACTCAGAACCAAATCAACCAACCCACCATTTGATCATCACCCTTGTAATCAACTTCCACCACAATCATTATTATGTTTTTATGCTTCTGACTTGAACCCGTCACCACCACTCTAGTTCTGCCTTCCTATTAAACCCTATCACCACTAAACCACTTCAGTTTGTTTCTTGTTTCGAATTCAAACACCACAACCACAAAGAACTACAACTAATACTAGTTGCTGAGTATTGTCGATTGTTGCAGCTACCTTCAACCGCCATCTATTTTTTTTTTCTTTCTTCTTCCTGCCAACTGTCACTGTTACGTCTGCTTGTAATAGCAGTTTTGTTACTGCATCTGCTCATGTTGTTCGAACACAAGAAACCAAAGTAAGAAATATAAATGAATTATTTGTTAGATACCATATAAGCGATTAAAAAGGTGGTGAATGGGTTGGCAAATGGACAACATCTTGGATTTTAAAATCTACTCACACTCACTTTATTTTAAATCAATCATACATGGGGACACTTCACAAATTCATGGCCGACATTTTGGGTCTTCAAAAAGGGACGTCCAAATTTCCTTTCTTTCTTTTAAAATAGCTAGGATGATAATGAAGGAACCCCACCACTACAAAAATAAAAAGAAGTCTATCATGATACTATGGTGAATTTGTATTATTCGGTGTAAATGCATAGTCAATTAGGAGAATCGAAAAACAAACTATTTTGGGACCATCTTATTACTATTTTAGATTGGGCTGTAGATATGAAGTGGATGTATGATGTAGTGGGATGCATGATTAGAGTAGGGTCAAGGGATGAGTATGAGCTAGAAGTTGTGTTACTAAACAAATAAACCGAATCTTTAATTGTTGATAATGGGAACGTGATAAATAAAGATGATTGTCGAGAACCTAGTAATATGAATTAAGATATACTACATAATTGAAAAGCATACATGTGGGACAAATCTAAAGTTATTGGTTGGAATAATGGCATGTACTACTACTGCTACTTGAATTCTATATTTTTTTTTTCGGTGATGGAGTGCTGTATATAGGGCCAAGGGGCCAACTAGATACTGATCGTGTTTTTAAAACCAACCGGGATTCTTTTTATTTGCGGAGGACTAATTAAAGTGATGGACCGATGTAACTCTAGGCCATGGTGCTAGTGACAAGTTCAAACATTTACAAATGATAGATTTGTGGCCGACATGTATGATCAATATGGGTGACAAGAGATAAAGTTATATTTCTTTATGTTACACGATTTGATGTTGGGTGATTGATAATTTTATAGTTGATAATGATACATGATTATGGTAGAGTATGGTGATGTACGAAGTTAAGTATATCATGATATGATTATGATGACGAAAAAGAGATGAATGAAGATGCATGTTGATGTTAATGATACATGATAGTCTAAGAATAAGATTAGATGATGTTTAGGATAATGGTCGGTTTGGTTTTGAAGAAGGTGAAGAAAGAAATGGAAAATGAGTTAATACTGGTTATATAGTTTAGACTGTGGAATTAAAACAGGAAAACGGATTGGTTCAGGTGGTTTAGGTTGTTATCGGGTTAGCAGGATGTCGCGGGTTCAAACCCGGACTTGGGCATTTTTTTAGGGACTACTTCATGAGGTTCGTGAATCCGAGGCCAACCCTGCACTTGTTCAATATAGTCATATGTATTTTTACTACAAAATACAATAGGTGAGTTTCATTTGCCCTTTTTCTCTCTTTACATTTTTGGGCTGAGAATACATGCAAATGCTTTATTAACTGTTTTACCATATTTACATGCGTGAGTTTCATTAATCCCTTTTTAAATGCTTTTGCAATATATGTTTTTGGGACTGAGAATACATGCGCTGTTTTTATAACTGTTTTACGAAATAGACACAAGTACGTGAAACTACATTCTATGGTTGAATTATCGAAATAGAATATGCCCCTTTTCATTAAGTCTGGTAATCTAAGAATTAGGGAACAGAAACCCTAATTGACGCGAATCCTAAAGATAGATCTATCGGGCCCAACAAGCCCCATCCAAAGTACCGTATGCTTTAGTACTTCGAAATTTATATCATGTCCGAAGGAGGATCCCGAAATGATGGGGATATTCTTATTTGCATATTGTTAATGTCGGTTACCAGGTGTTCAATCCATATGAATGATATTTTTGTCTCTATGCATGGGACGTATGTTTATGAGAAATGGAAATATGAAATCTTGTGGTCTATTAAATTATGAAATGATTATTTATGATAAACTAATGAACTCACCAACCTTTTGATTGACACTTGAAAGCATGTTTATTCTCAAGTATGAGAGAAATCTTCCGCTGTGCATTTGCTCATTTTAAGGATATTACTTGGAGTCATTCATGATATATTTCCAAAGACGTTGCATTCGAGTCATCGATTTCATCAAGATTATTATTAAGATAATTATGGTTAGATATATTATGAAATGGTATGCATGCCGTCAACTTTCAATGTAATGAAAGATTGTCTTTTCAAAAACGAATGCAATGTTTGTAAAATGTATCATATAGAGGTCAAGTACCTCGCGATGTAATCAACTGTTGTGAATCGTTTATAATCGATATGGACTTCGTCCAGATGGATTAGGACGGGTCCTTTCAGTTGGTATCAGAGCGGTGGTCTTAGTGAACTAGATTTGCATTAGTATGTCTAACTGATAGTCGTTAGGATGCATTAGTAAGTCTGGACTTCGACCGTGTCTGCATGTCAAAAGTTTTGCTTATCATTTTTGTCAGAAATCATCTGTTTATCATCCTTAGGAAATTACCTGCTTATCATTCTTATTCTAGACACATCTTACTGCAATGATTGCATGAATAGTGTATAGACAAAATTCGTATCTTAGCGTATCTGCTAATTCATATCTTGGCATATCTGTTACAGTAGACTTTGCCTGACAACTTCCGTAGATTCCTCCGTAACTTATGGGATATTAGTATTATATATGCATATGTAAATTAGATATTGCAGGGTACTAATCTACATCCTATAATCTATTTCTTATCGAAAATCCTTCATCTGATCGTACGAGATGAATCCCTCAACCAGTTCGAATTCCTCGGATTCCGACAGCTATTCTGATATGGATTTCCACCTAAGCTCCGAAAGCAGCGTCACTAGAATGAATTCAACCAAACAACCATCCCCAATTCATTTGATGAGTTCGTAGTCGAGTTAAACAATGGAGACGCGAAGAAGGCGATCCCTTCCACCAACCGAATTTACCTCTTGACGATGAACCTAAAGCACTTACCGGTGAACCTGTCCGTAATACCATTTTCTCACTCATTTCCAGAGTATCTCGTCATGATTATATTCTATCCATAATTCTAAACCTTATTCATCCGCTCGTTCTGACCGACAATCATCCCGGAATAATAGAAGAAGTCAACGAACTTCACACTCGAGTAATCAATTTGGGAAATATGGTGCAAAACTTACTAGCTTCAGCAACAACACACGCCTCAACATTGTAATCTATACCTCGATCATAATCTTCGTTTTACATCTTGTTCTACATCGGTTATCTTCGTTCTATATGATGTTCTACATCATTTATCTTCGTTCGACATGGTGATTATGTAATCTCTAATATTTTAGAGATTATATACTCCTATTCTAACGGTAAATCAAATGAGATTAATATTATATTAACTCATTAAATCCATGATTACATCTGAAGAAAATATATATGTATATATATTTTCATAAGGATTGTAATTAAAAATTCTTTAGCACAAACTGTTATTGGTGAAAATATTTTAACGGGTAGGTAATACCCGAGCAATATTTAAATTTTACATTAATACGTTACACTGTACATTTTTCAAATCTGATTCAACATTCATTTACTATCCTACTTACATCTATAAAGATACGAATCCGTTCACCGCAGAATAACCATTTTCATTCAATTTCATATTTGGATTCTGACCTATCAGAAGCCAACAAGTGGCATAATGAAGAAAACATTTGACGGAATAAAATTTGTTAGAAACAAATAAATTAACTATGATAGATTTTGTTAAGAATCCACGCTAACAAAATCCTAGCTAACGGTTCCTAGCTAACTGTGGACTAATCAACTGAGGACTACCGACAGTGGACAATTAAAATGAATTAAAATATTAATTATAGCATATGAAACTAAACAATTCTTCAAGTTTGCCACTTGATTTCATCTTAAACCTCAATTGTATCTTGACGATTTCAATCTGCGTTCAGATCTTTCATGATTCTTGAAAACATTTCAATCGAGAGGATGAACCAATCGCACATCATTTATGGAAGGAAAGAGAGATGCATATAGCTATGCACCTGAAAATACTCGGAACCTGATTAAACGTTTAACATGTATCTGTGTTAGATCCTTTAGCATTATTATTACCCAAAATAACTTCACAATCCCTTTTCAAGGTAGTAAATTTTGTCACAGCTCCAGCAAGTTAACTTCGACTTTTCGTTTGAAACAACCTTATTATAACCTTGATATATATGCGTGCTCTTTTATTGTTACCGGGGAACTTTTCATATTCTACCATATTACCAACAGACGTACCAGCAACCTCGTTGCTCATTGGTTTAAATCTCTCCAATAAATCATTATATTTATTTATTGAAACCCTATCATATACTCATGCGCATCTTGTAACGAGAACTGCCATACTAATTATCGGGAATCAACAATCAGTACTTTGAAAACACACAGCATATCTACATCAACAGTTATATGTATAACATTTATCTTTTAGAATTATGGTCTTTCATTCTGAAATTCTGAACAACACTCAGTCTACAAACCAATACTCTGAATGTTGAAAAAGCTGAATGAAGCAGCAGAAATCGTAGACAACCGTAAACGACCTTAACCATCGAAAGTTTGATGATAAAGAATAGTATGTTGGAAAAGCTCAGAAAAGTTGGAACTGGAAAACGGAATGAGCTAACCACGAAGGAGACCAAGGACAAATACAAGGACCATATCCTATATTCAAAGAATCCAGGTAATTCTGGATCCATTGAAATCTTTAGAGAATATCTTGCTCCGAAGTCATGTTAAAATCTTGCGGGAAATTTTTTCTTCATCAACCTTCGAACTTGGAAATTCCAAAATATCATCATAAATATCTTCGATATTTCTGAAGATATTTTCATAAATATTCTCGTCCAAAATTACATACCTCTTCGTGCTTCCTGTATTTCATTATATTGTAAACTTCTGTAAAATCTAAGTTTAATTTATGAATGAATCCTGGAGAAATGTAAAGAAATTGATGCATGAGTTAGTATAATATAATGACACCTAATCAACATGATTATATTACAGTAAGTCATGCTAAGTTTTTAAATGGAACATGATGATTCACAGATTATAACATCATCATGTGTCATGTTACATAACTCTTTCATTCTGATTAACTTCTGAACATATCAAGAAACTATATTCTTGATAGTTCTATTCTCAGTGATTCAGGTAATTTGACAAATCAAATCGTGAGATTACGTTCATTCTTGTTTAGAACATTAAGTTCATTCGAAACTCCATATTTACGAATTCTGGACCATTACTCGCTTTACCAGAGGTCGAGAAGAGAATAAAAAGGCAAAGAGCTCCAAAATATAAGAGAAAATATAAAGCCCAATAACAACACAGGAATTACAAACCGTGTATGTCAATGCGTATAGCAATATAAAGACACGGGAGAATAAAAAATACTATAACCCCAAGGTAATAGTAGAAGTGAATAGATTCCTCTGGTGGTATTTGAAAAAGAAGAGTGATTGATACGATAATCAAGAAGATATTAAGGATTAGAACGGGATTAAGCTTTTTCACAATCTTTTGGATGTATGAACTAAGAAAGAAAGTATAAGAATGGTGAGAATAGTGGAAACGGAAGAGTTTAATTTATAATGAAAATATCAGACAGAGTAATCGAGGCAGATCACCGTATTTGATTATAGAGATTTTAATTTCCTTATTCGCCGAAGAATCTAATCTTTTAGATTTCGAAGATTTTCTTTAAATCCCTTGAATTCCGGAATTCAACCAAGACAACGTCAAAAGTTAAGGCGCACCTTATTTTCTAAATTCAACCCTGACTCTGTCAAAAGTTAAGACGAATCTTTACATTTCCTATTTCAATCTTTTGCGATAGCTTCACTCATACTTTTCAGATAAACGAATTGTTTATTCCATATTACTCAATGATGATAAAACTCTATTTATCAACTTATATTTGTCATGAAAACATTTCTATTGTTAACCATGACGACCACATTCAAATTTCGGGACGAAATTTCTTTAACGGGTAGGTACTGTGACGACCCGGAAATTTCCGATCAAATTTAAACTTGATCTTAATATGAAATCGACATGATAAGCAAAGTCTGTAATGTTGAAGTCTCAAAAACTTCGAACTGTGTTCATGTATACATTTGACCTTTGACCAATCCCGACGATTCACGAACCTTATAATTGTAAACAGAAATGTATATATGAATGATTATATATATAAACAATCATATATAATAAACAAGATATATTAATGAACTGTTATATGATTCAGTTATTATGAAAGATAACTTAAAGTAACTAAAACTTGTCATACTATTATGGTTACTAAAAATAATCATTTCCAAATAAAATTATTATCATAATTACTTTTATCATTTATTTTATTATTATTTGTATTATGATTATGATAATTAGTATTAATATAATTAGTATTATTATTATAATTATCATCAATATTATCATTATTTATTTCATGAAGATTAAAATCATTATTATTATTACTATTAATATTATTATAATTATTATTATTTGTATTTAGATTATTATTAAAATAATTATAATTATTAATTATCAATAATAATTTTATAAAATCGCACTTAAGATTTTGGAATCAGAATCTGATACGCATAGCCATCAACTATTTTCCAATTTTGTTCTTGTCTCCAAAGTTTGTTTCATATCATTATCATTAGTACAGATTAGGTATTAAGCAGATTTGATTTATCCTTGTTTATATTTAGCTCTCTGTTCTTTGTTTTGTCTCATTGAGAAATTAATACCCACATCCCTTATAAGATTGATCGACTTCAGTTGAAGATTATGCCAAAATAACTTCACGTTCCCAATTACCAATCACTAACACCTCCACCAAGCTAAGATGCCACTGTTCAACAGCTATCACCTTCGTTAAACCATTTATTGTGTTTTGTTTTCGAATTATCAATTACAAGAACCACTTCACCATCTACTACAAACACACTACATCTTTGTGTTCTTGCTCGATGAAAACAACCACCACGTAAACTTGTCTGTTTTTTTTTCTTTCTTTCTTCTTCTTATTATTATTATTTTGTTGTCGAAGCACCCATCTTCTCTTCTAAATAGATGACGTATATGATACATGATAAACCATACCAAACCGCCACATTCTATCATACAATCACCACCTTTCTTATTCTTTCCTTTTTGTCTCGAGTTCAAACACCGATGCAACCAAATCTCCACCCATTTAATTATCATCACTCTTGTTCTCCTCTTTTTCTATCTCTCATTCGATCAAGCAACAAACCACACCAAATTCACATACGATCACAATTACTGCTACAACTTATCATGTTTCTTTCGGTTCGAGTAACTCAGAACCAAATCAACCAACCCACCATTTGATCATCACCCTTGTAATCAACTTCCACCACAATCATTATTATGTTTTTATGCTTCTGACTTGAACCCGTCACCACCACTCTAGTTCTGCCTTCCTATCAAACCATATCACCACTAAACCACTTCAGTTTGTTTCTTGTTTCGAATTTAAACACCACAACCACAAAGAACTACAACTAATACTAGTTGCTGAGTATTATCGATTGTTGCAGCTACCTTCAACCGCCATCTATTTTTTTTCTTTCTTCTTCCTGCCAACTGTCACTGCTACGTTTGCTTGTAATAGCAGTTTTGTTACTGCATCTGCTCCTGTTGTTCGAACACAAGAAACCAAAGTAAGAAATGTAAATGAATTATTTGTTAGATACCATATAAGTGATTAAAAAGGTGGTGAATGGGTTGGCAAATGGACAACATCTTGGATTTTAAAATCTACTCACACTCACTTTATTTTAAATCAATCATACATGGGGACACTTCACAAATTCATGGCCGACATTTTGGGTCTTCAAAAAGGGACGTCCAAATTTCCTTTCTTTCTTTTAAAATAGCTAGGATGATAATGAAGGAACCCCACCACTACAAAACCAAAAAGAAGTCTATCGTGATACTATGGTGAATTTGTATTATTCGGTGTAAATGCCTAGTCAATTAGGAGAATCGAAAAACAAACTGTTTTGGGACCATCTTATTACTATTTTAGATTGAGCCGTAGATATGAAGTGGATGTATGATGTAGTGGGATGCATGATTAGAGTAGGGTCAAGGGATGAGTATGAGCTAAAAGTTGTGTTACTAAACAAATAAACAGAATCTTTAATTGTTGATAATGGGAACGTGATAAATAAAGATGATTGCCGAGAACCTAGTAATATGAATTAAGATATACTACATAATTGAAAAGCATACATGTGGGACAAATCTAAAGTTATTGGTTGGAATAATGGCATGTACTACTACTGCTACTTGAATTCTATATTTTTTTTTCGGTGATGGAGTGCTGTATATAGGGCCAAGGGGCCAACTAGATACTGATCGTGTTTTTAAAACCAACCGGGATTCTTTTAATTTGCGGAGGACTAATTAAAGTGATGGACCGATGTAACTCTAGGCCATGGTGCTAGTGACAAGTTCAAACATTTACAAATGATAGATTTGTGGCCGACATGTATGATCAATATGGGTGACAAGAGATAAAGTTATATTTCTTTATGTTACACGATTTGATGTTGGGTGATTGATAATTTTATAGTTAATAATGATACATGATTATGGTAGAGTATGGTGATGTACGAAGTTAAGTATATCATGATATGATTATGATGACGAAAAAGAGATGAATGAAGATGCATGTTGATGTTAATGATACATGATAGTCTAAGAATAAGATTAGATGATGTTTAGGATAATGGTCGGTTTAGTTTTGAAGAAGGTGAAGAAAGAAATGGAAAATGAGTTAATACGGGTTATATAGTTTAGACTGTGGAATTAAAACAGGAAAACGGATTGGTTCAGGTGGTTTAGGTTGTTATCGTGTTAGCAGGACGTCGCGGGTTCAAACCCGGACTTGGGCATTTTTTTAGGGACTACTTCATGAGGTTCGTGAATCCGAGGCCAACCCTGCACTTGTTCAATATAGTCATATGTATTTTTACTACAAAATACAATAGGTGAGTTTCATTTACCCTTTTTCTCTCTTTACATTTTTGGGCTGAGAATACATGCAAATGCTTTATTAACTGTTTTACCATATTTACATGCGTGAGTTTCATTAATCCCTTTTTAAATGCTTTTGCAATATATGTTTTTGGGACTGAGAATACATGCGCTGTTTTTATAACTGTTTTACGAAATAGACACAAGTACGTGAAACTACATTCTATGGTTGAATTATCGAAATCGAATATGCCCCTTTTTATTAAGTCTGGTAATCTAAGAATTAGGGAACAGAAACCCTAATTGACGCGAATCCTAAAGATAGATCTATCGGGCCCAACAAGCCCCATCCAAAGTACCGGATGCTTTAGTACTTCGAAATTTATATCATGTCCGAAGGAGGATCCCGGAATGATGGGGATATTCTTATTTGCATATTGTTAATGTCGGTTTCCAGGTGTTCAATCCATATGAATGATATTTTTGTCTCTATGCATGGGACGTATGTTTATGAGAAATGGAAATATGAAATCTTGTGGTCTATTAAATTATGAAATGATTATTTATGATAAACTAATGAATTCACCAACCTTTTGGTTGACACTTGAAAGCATGTTTATTCTCAGGTATGAGAGAAATCTTCCGCTGTGCATTTGCTCATTTTAAGGATATTACTTGGAGTCATTCATGATATATTTCAAAAGACGTTGCATTCGAGTCATCGATTTCATCAAGATTATTATTAAGATAATTATGGTTAGATATATTATGAAATGGTATGCATGCCGTCAACTTTCAATGTAATGAAAGATTGTCTTTTCAAAAACGAATGCAATGTTTGTAAAATGTATCATATAGATGTCAAGTACCTCGCGATGTAATCAACTGTTGTGAATCATTTATAATCGATATGGACTTCGTCCAGATGGATTAGGACGGGTCCTTTCATGTGTTTCTCCAAAATCCCCCCCATTCGCTAAACAATGTTTAAGAAAGTTGTGGAAACCTAACGAATCTTGATTTCTGTCAACAATTCACTATCACCTCTCATCAATTAATAGCGTGTTATTATATGTTTCTTTGATTTGTTTATTGTTTTTTATTATTACTCCCTTTTCTCACTTTAAGTGTACATATTTTTATTTTGAAATGTCTCATTTCAAGTTTTCTCTTTGTATTTTAACCAATTATAAGAGGTTATGTGCATAAATCCAACCTCTTGGGCATCGGTATTCCTTCTTTAGAGATTAACAGACTATCGACCATTATTGGTTGCAAGGCAGCGCAATTTCCCTTTTTATATCTAGGAATCCCCATTGGAGCGAACATGAAGTGCATTGATAACTGGAACCCTATTGTTCACAAGGTAGAAAAACGTCTTTCCAAGTGGAAAATGAATCTTTTATCTTTTGGTGGGCGTTTGACTTTAATCAAATCGGTTTTGGGAGCTCTCGGAACGTATTATTTATCTCTTTTCAAGGCACCAAAGGGAATCACTAATAAGCTCGAATCCATTCGCTCAGATTTTTTATGGGGTGGTACTAAGGATGACCGAAAAATTCATTGGATCAAATGGGATGATATCACTAAAAGTAAAGAGAAAGGTGGTCTCGGTGTTGTTAGTTTTCATTCTTTAAATAAAGCTCTTATCTATAAATGGCGATGGATATATGTAAATTGCACCGGGTGGTTATGGAACTCAATTATACAAGCTATTCATGGATTCCAAGCTGATGGTTTGTATCCTCATGTGAAGAATGGACATACAGGTACTTGGGCCCAAATTAATCGCATGATTCTAAGCATACACGAACAACACCCGAATGTATGTAATAGTCTCTCAAAAAAGATCGGTAACGGAAAAGACTCATTTTTTGGCATGATAATTGGCTTGAAAATACTCCTCTTCGGGTCAGATTCCCTAGGCTTTATACCCTCGAGGTAGATAAATCTTGCAAAGTTTCTGATCGAATCTCAAACGTCGGTTGGAATTGGTTATGGCGTCGTGACATTAGATCCGGGATCGAGCTCCAGCAACTGCAGGAGTTAACAGTTGCTATTGATCTTGTTACATTATCAGAAAATGATGATTCTTGGGTATGTAATGGTCTTCCGAAATGTATATTCTCTGTTTCCGAATTTCGAAAGTTGTTGGATGTTTCTCCTATGGGTTGTTGGCTAACTCATTGGTGTAAGGCAATTCCTCCAAACATTAATTTTTTCATTTGGAGAGCACGGTTAAACAGGTTACCGGACAAATGTAATTTGGTTGATAAAGGTGTTCCATTGGAAAGTGTTATTTGCTCTTACTGTAATGTGCATGGGGAGGATCTTCCTCACATCTTCTTTGAATGTGATGTTGCAACTCAAGTTTGGATTTTTATCACTAAATGGCTTGACATAGTTCTTCCTGTATGGCATTCGGTAAATGAACTTTGGGAGTGGATTATGACAACACATCTTTCCTCTACGAAAATCATTGTTCTAGAAGTTATTTGCTACGCTACTCTATGGTCCCTTTGGCGGTTTAGAAACGGATGCATATTTGATCCTTCAAAATTTAGAAAATGTCACATTTTAGATTTTATCGTTTCCTCCTCTTTCGATTGGCTTTCCTCAGTTTACAAGAAGGCTAATCTTAATTGGAATACTTGGTTGTTAAATCCTTTAATGTCTTTGTAATTTTTTAGCTCCTTGCTAGTTTCATTAATAATATTTCTCAGCTGTAAAAAAAAAAATTTATAAGAGGTTATTCTGAAGAGAAAGATTTCTGATTGAAAGATAATGAAGTTAGTAATATTTTCTAAACTGTGTATAAGAAGTAAGTGGACACTTAGAATGGAACGGAGGTAGTACTTGTTATTCTTAGTTGCATTTTTATTGAGATAATCACACTGCTACTGTTTTATTGCTAAAACAACTCAAATATACATACATTGCACACATATAATCTATACATAATATACAAACAAATCATTGATTTATCAATATCAATCTGATTTAGGAGTGTTTAGTGAGTATCATTTTGCTACTCCTATTACATCACATAAACACACACATAATACTAAATTCTGTTCCCTGTACTAGTGTGTTCATCATCGACACTTTATTTAATTTTTTTTTTTGAAAGGCAAGACCCCAAAGCGAAGTTAGTGGGTACTGAACCTGGGTCTCCTTTGTAGATTCTCAAACACCCAACCACTTAACCACCCCTTTGGGGTTATCAATTATGTTCCCTATACTAGTGTGTTACATCATCGACACTTTATCTTCAACCTTGATTCAATACCCAAATAACACGAAATTGGTGCTAGAAAATTCACTTACAAACGGTATCGATTGTAAGTGTGTTTCAAATTGAATGACTCACAATACGATTCAGTGATCTTGTTTGTTTAATTCATTTTTATTTCATACTTTCATTTAGATAAACATTGTTATTAATCGTTGAATTTTGAATTTGTATTGATCACTATGTTTCCGACATATTACTAGGAGACGTTGTATAGTACTCTTCATTATTATTATTATTATTTTATTATAAATATTATATTATACTCTTTATTAAAATTAAAATACAAAGTGAAATGAACACTAGCTCTTTGCAACTATTTTGTACTTTTCGTATGGGAACTGATATTTCCAAATTCATTTTTGATAAATTCATTTAAGTTTACTGCAATGCCCTTAAATGATGTGTTATACAAGTTTCATGTTAGAATTTATTTGAGGGTATTTTAGAAAGATGTGTTCAAAGAGTTGTGGATCTATCAAAATTGCATTTGGAAATATCATCTCCCTTTTCGTATTTTATTTATTTTCTAATCTATTTTATTTTAAAAAAATAATATTACCCGCCGTAACACACATATTTTCCATCTCCTTATCTCTAATCTTGAAATTTGATAGGAAGTACCTCTAGTGGTCATTGAAGTAGTTGTGTTAAATGTCTAGCTTACAAGTAATAAATATTTCACACAAGAAATGAACACCATAAAGGCCTTCATGTCCATCCACACATTTCATTATTGGATTAGCATTAACTTATGGGTTCAGCTGTATATTATTTAACCAAAACCATGTAAGAATGTAACAAATTTTTATGTCCATTTACAAAAAAAGGATGTTCTTAAGAAAAGCAAACATGCGATTATGTCATGCTAAAATACAATTTTTCCCTTCAAAAGAATAAAATATCCTTTGACGATAAGATTGTAATACACATACATCATATTCTTTTTTCCCTAAATAAATATAATAACATTGAATGGATTCAAAGATCAACAACTACAACCGATACAAATAAATTCCAAACCAAGCTAAACAAATGGCAACTAAAACTGAAAACCTAAATCCATTTTTTAGCCAACGATGTGGAAAACAAAAGGCTAAGAAAATGGAGTAATAAACATGCGTAACAATGCTAACAAAGAAAAATATAAGTATTAAAAGCAATAAAAGCAGTATCTAATTAAAGTAGAAAAACAGAAAAAAATCGACGATGATTGGGTGAACGTTGACCGCCACAGTAACAACAACAGAAGCACCAGCAACCATTAAGCGTCCCACACCGTCACAATATGAAACCAAGCCGCAAAAAGCCGGCTGCACCTTAGATCTATAACTTGATCTCCAACTGGGAGATCGTCATCTGCTTTAAACATGAAGGCATCAACGGGAAGGAAAGGGTCCGAAAAACATAACCACGCTTCGGATATCTCCAAACCGTCGAGTAACCCACACTCACCACCACCTCCCCGAGCCCCCTCCAAATACATCATATGCTACATAGATAGGTCTTAATATCATTAACTTTACATTAATGAGTATCATTCCATTGCATTATTTACCTTTAACCTAAGAATGGAATCTTACCGTTTTCACTGCGTGTAAGAATGGTTGTAATAGTTAGATGTACAATTAAATTTAAAGTTATAATGGTTTTTCTATTCGAGTTATAAGTAGGACATGTATTTATAACTCTAATGTAAGTGGCCTATTTGGAATAGTCCGTGACCATTTCTCAAACCTTCTAGACCACTCAAAGTTTCAATCTCGCAAGGAGTTCAAGGTCACAACCACTATGCTACCGTGAGATGGTTTATAATAGATGTAGAACCTGCCATTGATGTTTCTTATAAAAGAGATTAGGGTTGTTACCTTTTTCTTCTGTCTTTATAAGGGACGAATTAATAAATGATGACAAGGAGAGAACTCTCTCTTTCAACTGTTGTCAATAAAACAAGCACACACTATCTGATTACACACACACACACACACACACACATATATATATATATATATATATATATATATATATATATATATATATATATATATATATATATATATATACACGTTTGTATACAAAAAAAATACATATGCATTGTATCTTTTAAAGTGTGCATTTAGTGGTAGCCGGAAGTTGTGTCAGTATAGTTAGTACTGGTTGCATGTTACCATCTTAAGAAGCCACCTCTATATATCTATCATATCCCCACGTACCCCTGTGTAAACCATAGGTTACGAATCTATAAAAAAGCCTTAGTGTATATATATATATATATATATATATATATATATATATATATATATATATATATATATATATATATATATATATATATATATATATATATATATATATATATAATATTTGATTCAAACAAAAGGTCAAAAAATTCGTAACTAATTGTCTAGTATGTAGGATTAATGTGCAAGGTACAACATATAACTATATGGCCAACCTCATTTGAGACTTCGGGGTCACACACATATACACCGAGACGTCAAATAAAATATATATATATGATGTATATATATTACTCAAGTAACAAAATAGTAAAGCGAAATTAATTCATTTACTATTCATATAAATAGTAAATGAATAGAAATTAATTAATTTACTATTCACATGAAAGCGACATGAGAGAAATTATTAATTATAAGTTACATAACATACCCCTGAAGTATTTGAGAAATACAACTTTATGATATATATTTTTTCTAATTTGGATTCACAGATTTTTCATAAAGGTTCTCGGGTGTTTTAAAAAAAATATCTTTATATATTGCACCAAATTAGTTCATATCGTATTCTTTCAGTGAACTAAAAAAAACACATATTACATATTTTGATTTCATAATATTAACCAAAGGTTGATTAATATTACTTGGGTTTGGACTAGCATCCATTGACGGTTGTTTAAAGTGTAGTGTGGACTATCCAAAGAGACGGTCATACTTTTGATCGTAATTTTCTCTCCGTCTCATCAATTCTTCAAGAAAGGTATATCGTTAACTCCTCTTTTATTTTATATTCATGACAATTATTATGATGTAACTGGATCACTGGAAAAGATTAATCGTGTGCATGTTTCATTAAATAAGTGAAAATTTAATCTTGTTAAATTTTGTTCATAAAATAATAAAAGATTATTATTTTAACTATCCGCTGAATTAATCTGTTTTGGTAAAAGTACACACGATTTTTCATCAGTGGTATCCGAGCCGTTTTTACACCATCTTAATTGTCGCGTGATTTTTTTTCGATTTAGCTTTGTGGTGAATTGGTAACAGTCAAAACCTTTATGGTTTTGAAAGTCAACTTTGTTGATTACCTCATGACGCACGAATAAGATCTGGAAAAAAAATCACTGTTATAAATTTTGAATTTATTTGTTGAATATTTATTATAATTGTTGATTGTTTTATTCCATGGTTATACACATGCATTGTAACCATGGACAAGCCATATTTAAGTTTTAATAATGTAGTTATTAAAATTGTGATTGCACACATAGCTCATAATGCCCCGACCTATGTATGATTGTCGTGATTGTTGATTACGGCAATATTATGTCATGTTGATTATTTGTATTATTAGAAAGGCTATTTTGAAGCCAAAATTGTATTATATTTATTTTTCATTTTCATAGTATTGTATTTAAGTTTATTTTAATTTGTAAAAGTACTAGTTTAGTTGTATTTTCAAATTTAAATAAATGTAACAAGATGAAGATTGAAGATAAAATACAACATGCTTTTGGCTTAGAAGATGGCGAACAGATCAAGTTGACAACGATGGCGTTTGTCAAGTTTTCACTTGATTCTTGAATCAAGTGGGAGCTACGATATTACCCTTAGTTTGACCTCTTGATCCCATGTCAGCTCATGAGATCAAGCATAGGATTTTTGGGCTAGGCTATGTGTGTGTGATGCATGGTATGGTTGTGTTTTATTTTTCTGCATTTATATTTAATTATTGATTATAATATATGCTAAATATTTTTGATGAAAACATCAAATAAAACTAGTAACGAGTTTCAAAGGTTAAAATTGATGATTTAAAAAAAGTTAAACTCTAACGAGTTTAAAGTTAAATATTTTTTTTTGAAACTCAAATAATATATATGAGCGACATCTTTTAAAAATGTTTTAAAATGATACACAAAGTGTATTTGTTATTTTTCATATAAAATAAAATAACAAACTAGACGCATAAACACGATCGACATATATAAAATTGGTTAGAATGATTTTTAACAAAAAGTGTAGCGAATCTTGTGTGCATGCATTATTCGTTAACACAAACATTTTTAAAATACCCGTCAAATTTAAGTCATGCCATCCAATAAGCTTGCAAACACTCCTCGTTATTTTTTGATTACGGTGAGACCTAATTGAATTATAGCCACGAGGTGGATTTTCAGTTACGAGTGAGACTAGGCTGAATTTCCACTGTTTCCAAATTGGACGACTTAATCGTATTCACGATGAGATCTGAGTTCGAGGCAAGGATGGGACAAACATGCCAATATATAATAGTGGTTTGTTAGACTACACATATCTCAAGGTCCCATAAAGATCTAAGAGTTGCACCTGTGATGCAATTGGTACTCGCTACCTACCAGTAGACTCTATAACTGCTAGCTGATCAACAGATGTAGTTATGGAACCTCCATGTGGATCTTAGGCTTTCGTAAATTAATTATTTTTAAATATATTAAAACTTGGGTAATTAATTTATTAAAGTATTATATCGAAAATACTAAATTGAACCTTGTTCTTTTGTAGATGTCAAACAATCAAAACGTAAATCAAAACACCCTCCGTTCTTTGTTGGAGAAGGAGAAACTCAATGGTTCAAACTTCCTCGATTGGTACCGCAACCTGAGAATTGTTCTCAAATATGAAGGGAAGTGGAACAAAATTGAAGAACCCTTACCCGAAGCTCCTCCTGAGACAGCTACTGCTGCTCAAAAGAATGCTTATCAGAAGTTATTTGATGAGCAAAAGAAGATAGCTTTAATCATGCTTGCTATTATGACTTCTGACCTCCAAAAGGAAATGGAAGATCGTACAGCATATGATATGATGACTGAGCTGAAAAATATGTTTCAAAAACAGGCTAGTCAAGAGTTATATGAAACTTATAAGCTTCTTCAAACATGCAAAATGGAGGAGGGTCAATAAGTGAGCTCTCATGTCTTGAAAATGAAAAGCTACATTGACCGATTAGAAAAACTTGGAACTACCTTGCCGCCTAACTTGGCTGTGAACACGGTTTTGGTTTCACTACCAAAATCGTATCACCAATTTGTAATGAATTACAATATGCAAGGTTGGGAGAAATCTCCGGCAGAGGTGCACTCGATGCTCAAAACTGCTGAACAGGATATTCCATATAAGGTTTCCAATCCAGGTGTCCTGATGATTAGGGATGGTAAGGTGAGAAAGAATAAGCCGAAAACTTGGGGAAAAGGAAAAGGCAAGTCAATTGCTAAGAAAAAGATTCCACCACCTCCCAAGAAAGAAAACCCAGCGAAAGACGCCGAATGTTTCCACTGTGAAAAAGTTGGCCACTGGAGGAAGAACTGTCCTTCCTTCCTATCTGAGTTGAGAAAAGGCAAAGCTGGCCAGACCAGCAAATCAGGTATATTTCATATACAGTTATATACTTTTTCTAGTGATTCCTGGATTTTTGATACTGGTTGTGGTACTCACATCTGTAACAATATGCAGGGAATGAGAAGAAGTAAGAGACTGAAGAACAACACACTAGACTTAAGAGTGGGGAATGGGGCTCGAGCTGCTGTCGAAGCTATTGGCACCTATGAGCTTACTCTATCTAGTGGTCTTATTGTTTTGTTGATACAATGTCATTATGCTCCTAGTATTACGAGCAATGTAATTTCAGTTTCTCTTTTGAAAAATGTTGGTTTTGAACTTACTTTTACGTACCTTGGTATTTCAGTTTCTAAGAATAATGTATTTTATTTTAATGCTATTCCACGTGATGGTATTTTTGAAATTGATATGCATGGTGTGATTTCAAATAATAATTCTGTATATACATGTACTGCCAAACGAGTTAAGAAAGACTTGAAGAATACCTATCTATGGCATTGTCATCTTGGTCATATAAATAAAAAATGCATTTCAAAATTCCAATCTGATGGGCTTTTGGAATCAACTGGCTCTGAGTCATTTGATGTATGCGAGTCATGTTTATGTGGAAAGATGACAAAGGTTCCTTTCTCCGGTTTAGGTGAAAGAGCTAAAGATCTTTTAGGACTAATACATACTGATGTATGTGGCCCTTTTAGAACTATGTCTAGAAATGGTGAATCATACTTCGTTACATTTACTGATGATTATAGTAGATATGGTTATGTTTACTTGCTGAAACATAAACATGAAGTTTTTGAAACATTCAAAATCTTCCAAAATGAAGTAGAGAATCAACTTGGAAAGACCATTAAAGCCCTTCGCTCTGATCGGGGAGGGGAATATATGAGTCAAGAGTTTTTAGACCACCTAAAGAATCGTGGGATTGTCTCGCAGTTCACTCCACCTTATACACCACAACACAATGGTGTGTCAGAGCGGAGGAATCAAACTTTACTTGATATGGTTCGATCTATGATAAGTCTAACTACTCTGCCGATGTCTTTTTGGGGTTATGCATTAGAGTCTGCTGCACGCATACTCAATATGGTTCCAACCAAGAAGGTAGAAAAGACACCATATGAATTATGGCATGGAAAGAGTCCTAAGTTGTCTTATTTGAAAGTCTGGGTTATGAAGCGTATGTGAAACGTGACACTTCAAATAAGTTAGAACCCAGAGGTATCAAATGTCACTTTGTGGGATACCCAAAGGAAACAATGGGTTACTACTTTTACTACCAAGCTGAAAACAAAGTGTTTACTGCTCGGTTTGCTGAATTCTTTGAAAGAGATCTTCTCTTACAAGAAGTCAGTGGGAGTAAAGTAGATCTTGAAGAAATTCAAGAATCACAAAGTAACATACCTTCTGAAGGCACAAGCCAGCCGCACGTTGAAGCTGAACACACTGTTGGTGAGCCAGAACGTGTTGCACCTATACTTAGTAGATCTAGTAGAACTCTTCATCAACCTGAGAGGTTAAATCTTCTGATTAATTCAAATGAACCTAATCTAGGGGATTATGATGAACCCTCTAGCTATGGTGAAGCCATGTCAGATCCACAATCTGAAAAATGGAGAGATGCTATGAAGGCAGAGATGCAGTCCATGAAAGATAATCAAGTATGGGACTTGATTGATCTTCCACCCAATTGCAAGACAGTGGGGTGTAAATGGGTCTTTAAGAAGAAGGCTGACATGGACAGTAATGTAAATACTTTTAAGGCTCGGTTGGTGGCAAAAGTTTATACTCAAACTCAAGGAATTGATTATGAGAAAACTTTTTCACCAGTCGCGAGCATTAAATCAATTAGGATACTTATTGCCATAGCTGCTTTTCATGATTATGAAATATGGCAAATGGATGTCAAAACCGCTTTCCTAAATGGCGACCTAAGCGAGGACGTATATATGGTTCAGCCGGAAGGGTTTGTGAATCCTAAGCATCCTAATAAAGTATGCAAGCTTCTAAAATCCATTTATGGATTAAAGCAAGCATCCAGGAGCTGGAATCTTAAGTTTGATCAGAAAATCAAAGAGTTTGATTTTTTTCAAAACCAAGATGAGCCCTGTGTTTACATTAGAGCTAGTGGGAGCAAAATTGTCTTCTTGATCTTGTATGTTGATGACATACTACTTATTGGAAATGACATTCCCACTATGCAAGATGTAAAATCTTGGCTTGGAAAATGTTTTGCCATGAAAGATCTTGGAGAAGCTAAGTATATTCTAGGAATCAGGATCTATAGAAATAGATCCAAAAGGCTTATTGGTTTGAGTCAAATTACATACATTGACAAAATCTTGCGAAGATTTAACATGCAAAACTCCAAGCGCGGAGCATTGCCCATGCAAAAGGGCATAACCTTGAGCAAGTCTCAAAGTCCTATCACACCTGCTGAGATAAGACGAATGAAATGTGTTCCGTATGCTTCGGCTATAGGATCCATTATGTATGCCATGTTATGTACTAGACCTGATGTCTCGTTATCTTTGAGTTTGACGAGTCGTTATCAACAGAATCCAGGTGAAGAACATTGGATTGCTGTTAAGAGCATTCTTAAATATTTGCGGAGAACTAAAGATATGTTCTTGGTTTACGGTGGTTTGGAAGAAGAGTTGAGTATTAGATGTTATACAGATGCTAGCTTCCAAACTGATCGAGATGATTCTAGATCCCAGTCAGGGCATGTCTTTGTCATGAATGGCAGGGCAGTTGATTGGAGAAGCTCAAAGCAAAGCACAGTTGCACAGTCTACAACGGAAGCAGAATACATTGCTGCCTCAGAAGCTGCTCAAGAAGCTGTCTGGATTAGGAAGTTTATTGCTGAACTCGGAGTAGTTCCCAGCATTGAATCCCCTATGGAAATGTACTGTGATAATTCAAGTGCTATTATACTTGCGAAAGAATCACGCGTATGTAAAGGTAGCAGACACATTCTTCGAAAGTTTGACTACATTCAAGAAGTCGTTGAGAGGAATGATATTAGTATTCTTAAGGTTCATACAGATGATAATGTGGCTGACCCGTTCATGAAGCCCATGACACACAACAAGCATGATGATCATGCTAGTAGTATTGGACTTCGTTATGCTGTCAATCTTTTTAATTTGTAATTTAGTATTTGGATATTTTTGGAACATTAAGCAGTTTTATCTTAATGAATTGATATATAGTTGGTATGATCAGTTTCATTTATATCACTGTGTTATATATTAGCATGTTTAATCCATGAATAATTTTTGATTATTCAAAATCTCCATAATCGGTTATGTTATGGGAATAACATGAATTAAGATTAATATGAATTTTTGGTTATATTCATTGATGATGAATAGTTAACTTATTGAGACCAAAATTCATATGTATTCATTGATGATGAATATTGAAATGACCCAACCATGAGATATCACTACATTGATCGTAGTCAGTAGTGAATCTTTTAGTGATTATGTTTTTATGTCCTTAGACTTGAGATGCAAGCCAGTTTTGATGTGTGGAACATTGTACTTTGATATAGTTAAATACTGTCCTGAATAAGGCTGTTATAAAGACCATTATTGGGTATAATGTAAAGCTCGTGATAGACACGTGTATGCAATATAGGATTTGTTCCTCTAAAATGTTTGGAGTTAGATACTTTTTGAGCTCCTCGATGAATGAATAAGATAATTGTGTGGCCGCACCCAAATGTAATTAAGATGATACTTAATTAGTTTGGTGATCTAATTCAGTTCTAAGATCGAGAAACAAAATTGTTAAACAAATGAGAATGACTGATGATCCATATCTCAAGTTTAACTAAAGTATCTGAAACAAAAGGACGAATGACATTTAAAACTTACCATTAAAAGTTTCGAGAAACTACCCTCACATGAATTTGGGGACAATGACGTGTTGCTAGACGCTTACCATTGTTTGTATAGTTACTTGGTGTTGTGCTTTGCACAAGTGGGAGTCTGTAGGATTAATGTGCAAGGTACAACATATAACTATATGACCAACCTCATTTGAGCCTTCGGGGTCACACACATATACACCGAGACGTCAAATAAAATATATATATGATATATATATTACTCAAGTAACAAAATAGTAAATCGAAATTAATTTATTTACTATTTATATGAATAGTAAATGAATCGAAATTAATTAATTTACTATTCACATGAAAGCGACATGATAGAAATTATTAATTATAAGTTACATAACTACCCCTGAAGTATTTGAGAAATACGATTTTATGATATATATTCGTTCTAATTTGGATTCACGGATTTTTCATAAAGGTTCACGGGTGTTTTGAAAAAAATACCTTTATATATTGCACCAAATTAGTTCATATCGTATTCTTTCAGTGAACAAAAAAAAAACACATATTACATATTTTGATTTCATAATATTAACCAAAGGTTGATTAATATTACTTGGGTTTGGACTAACATCCATTGACGGTTGTTTGAAGTGTAGTGTGAACTATCCAAAGAGACGGTCATACTTTTGATCGTAATTTTCTCTCCGTCTCATCAATTCTTCAAGAAAGGTATATCGTTAACTCCTCTTTTGTTTTATATTCATGACAATTATTATGATGTAACTGGATCATTGAGAAAGATTAATCGTGTGCATGTTTCATTAAATAAGTGAAAATTTAATCTTGTTAAATTTTGTTCATAAAATAATAAAAGATTATTATTTTAACTATCCGCTGCGTTAATCTGTTTTGATAAAAGTACACACGATTTTTCATCTAGTATTAGGGTGGTACCTGTAAATTCAATCAGATTAAAGAAAGAAAAGCTCAACATTTTGTATATAGATATATGAACAGTAGCAGTAATGAGTCAGAAAGAGGCGTGAAAAAGGCAAGGCATATTGTCAGTTTGTGTATCATCTAAACTTATTTTCACTCCAGGACCAGATTGCGACCTTCTTTTTTAACTTATTCTTCTTCTAATTAACACTAGTACTACTGTTTACTTGTCCCACTGGCTTTTCATCAATTCAAACATACCTTTATATTTCATATAAATTTCACACATTTGTTGCACCACCAAATACACACACTATCAACTTATACTGAATACTTTGTTTGCTAGGGTGAATTAGTCTTTTATGAAGGAGACATTCAAAGGATAAGAAGAAGAACAAAGAAGGTGATCTGCATATATATAGCATGGAGTGGAGTGGTGGGATCAATCCTAGACCATTTATACCTCGCCCAACGGCGCAAAGTTCGTTTGCTTTTCTTTACAACTATAACAATGATCATTACATGTACCCACCACCTGGTATGTAATTAATTCGATCAATTCGATCTCGTCTTTTCACTCTATGAACTTTTGTTTCATTAGATCGATGCATTATGGGTTAATTGGCATGTTCAAGCCGAAACAAATTAGTTCTTAAGTTAGAACTAGTTGATCAATTTTCCTGCAGAGCTAGCTAAACATAAATTACATTTTTTAAGTATGTTTGTCAAATTAATGCAAGTGTAGTGTATATAATGTCCTCGTATAATATAAATGGGTAAACAGATAAGATTTTTGCCGGAAAAAAAAACAGATAATGGTTTTTAAGGTTTTTTCTGTTCTTTATGGGTATTGTTCGGGTGTAGTATCAAACTGTAGGATTTTCTGAGTCTGTGAGCTTATATTTTCTCATTCAGTTTTTAACTTGATTTTTTGTTTAGTTTAACTACTTTCATAAAGTAATGACATATATTGCATAATTTCAAAAAAAAAAAAAAAATGGTTTTCTTCACAAGATCTCATGAGCTACACACACAAAAACATGGACAAACATAGATGCAGCAAGAATAAAAGTGCTCACCTATCAGATATATGATACTGAATCTCTACATAAAGTATGATCACGTGAATTGAATAATATAGTAAAAGATGTATAGTATCATGCATTAAGATCGATTCGTCATATGTTATATAAGAACGATTTAATAACGGAATTAGTTCATATATCTCCATGCATCTTTTAGATATTCAATCATATATGTCTACTTAAGTCACCATTGATAATATGCCTTTTTGGCATTCCCATAGTACTTGCATACATCTAAGAGCTTGAAGTTTTTGTGTGCATAAAAGAATGTTAAATTAGTAGTAATTAAGTGATAAAATTTAATGAAAAATATAAACAGGAGTGGCGGAGATGAAGCATCAAATGATGCAAGCACCATTAGCAATAATGGAAATGAACCAAAATGAGTATGAAAATAATAACAATCAAGATAAGAAGAAAAGGTTAACAAATGAGCAGTTAGAGGCACTAGAAAACACTTTTCAGGAGGAGAAGAAACTTGACCCTGAAACCAAGATGAAGTTAGCACATGAACTTGGTCTGCAGCCAAGACAAATTGCAGTGTGGTTTCAAAACCGACGTGCACGATGGAAGACTAAGCAGCTCGAGTGTTTATATGATACCCTAAAACAAGAGTTTGATGCTGTCTCAAGAGAGAAACAGAAGCTTCAAGAAGAGGTACATACAAATACAAATACCCTTAAATGTAAAATTATTATATGTTCCACAAAGTTGGTGGTACTTTCAAGATTTAGTTCTAAATCATCACTTAGTCAACAATTTATAGCTAGTTTCATCAATTGTAGTCTTTCATTATTAATGATTTTTCGGTACTTAAACGGTAAACGAATAAAGACTACAATAAAAGTTTTATTTTTTGACGCTTACATTATTTTTGACGCTTTAAATTATAAATAATTTGATATGTTTCTGACACACATAAGTGTCATAAAGTTAAGTTGTTGACACTTAAAAGCGACAGAAATTAATAAGAATGCAATGACACTTGGATATGTTAAAAAGTTAATAGCACTTAAAAACTTTGAAGCCATAGTTTTTCATGCTTAAATTTTTTGACACAAAATTTTTCCACTATCCAAACTTGCATTTCATATTTTGAGGAGCTAAAAGATCATTTAAAAAAGTGTCACAACCTATAAAGTTTGTTGTGATAAAGGTCTTCTTAATAAAGGTCTTCTTATCAGATATAAGCGGCTTCACCTGGTTATTCCATTACAATTTGACCCTTTATTCACTATAGTACCCCAAGATAAGTTGTTACTTAGTAAGGTTCGAACATGAGATCTCTTATCCTTTTTTTAGTACTTAATTCTCTAGTTTTGATCCCAAGGTTTTAGCATTGAGAACTATACTTAAGGAACAAGTTAGCAAGAGACAAGGCGCAGGATCTAGCACGGGGTACACTTACGTGTCTGGCGAAGATACTGTGGAAAGCACGTCAGTTGCAACCGTTCGCACCTCTAACAACCACCCGCATCAGCTGACACTAGGCCAACATCAGGCTGCTACAACCGCCCCATATGACAGTAACTATGTGATGAACTACGATCCGGCCACATCTGTGCCCGCTCCACCTTACAATAACTGGGCGGTTCTCCCATCTTATCCTTAGAATTAGTATTAGTGTATGTATTATTTAGCTATTTGTTTATGTGACTACGTGATTTATCGAATAATATTTCTTATTTATCGTTTTTACTAGTTAAAAAACATGATTTTGATCCGAGCTAACGGCTTTTCAGACGGTATAAAAGTTTATTGTACAGTATATATTTATTTGAAGTATTATCATTTGT
This sequence comes from Rutidosis leptorrhynchoides, assembly GCF_046630445.1. Classification (NCBI taxonomy): domain Eukaryota; kingdom Viridiplantae; phylum Streptophyta; class Magnoliopsida; order Asterales; family Asteraceae; genus Rutidosis; species Rutidosis leptorrhynchoides. Next base: position 132,261,591 of record NC_092333.1, on the reverse strand, counting down.
TTGACTAATTATATTATGTAGATATGCATATATGGACTGTATGGTGTATGGACTATGTATGGTCTAGCTAACATTACCTTCTATATAACCAAAGGGCCACCAAAGGGCCCATTTGTCTGGCGGTCTCGAAGTGCTCCTCTCACCTTGAAGTCATGAATTCAAATTCCCTTATGAACAATTGAATATTATGTATATATTTGTGTAAAAATCGTGTTAGGGGTAATATTACCTTCTATATATTATTCTCGAGATAGTATCTCAAGACCGGTTGTTCTCGGTCCATCTAGAGATCGACTGTTTATTGAGGTGTTTACTTGACTCTTCAATGATAATCTTAGAATAAAAATATTGTTCCCAGACTTTTATGTTTAAAACTCTAATTTACACAATGATGAACATATATGTTATTCATATTTTTATCGATTACTTTGTTTTTAGAATTTAAATGATTGCAGTTTGATTGTTATCGATGACTGGTTGTAATCATGTCAGCAGAGGCTAGCCCACGGCTACACAACTAGTACTTGCAGTTGTGAGTTACGGTATGATTGACCACAGGCAATCAAAGTCAGATTATCGTCTTTAGTTTTCATCTCTCTTAACAAAATTACTCTCTTCAGTACACTTTGCCAAGACACAAAATTTTTGAATTTTCGAACTAACTTTATTTTTCATCAATTAAATCTTTTTTGCTCACTAAAATTTTTTCTTTAAAAAGGACAAACTAATGTATAACAATGTGAGTATTACAAGACGAATGTAATAATAATTATTTTACTAGCATTAGATTTTAATCAAATTAAAGTAAATAAAAATATATTATTACAGTATATTATTTAGTTTAATAAAAGAGTAGCCCAACTAACTTGAAATAGAAAAGAAATCAAAAAATAAAAATATACGAAGTTTTTTTTTTTAAAGACGATATCGACATCAAATGCTCTCATTTCTCAGCCACACATGCGTTAGGAGGAAACCCAATTCGCGACGATGTTGGCAGTACCATTGAAGGTTGGAAAAACCCCCTAGAGACCTTCCCAAATAGCATTGATGTTGAGAGTACCATCAAAGGTTGAAAACTCTCTGCCTGAAGTGAGAATCGAACATGAGTTGGCTATACGCCAAGTTAGATCCTACCCCTATATCACTAAGTCAAGCATAAAAAAATATAAAAAGCTTTTGAGTTTTGACTTTGGATAACCTTTGCTACTTATTTATTATAATTTTTCTTTTTCTATTTTGTTTTGCAAAAAGCATGAATTTAAATAAAAGATCCGAAAATCAATAAGCTATGAGCTACTTATATTACTTAACTATGTGAAATATCATATCCGGTTCACTAAAAGAAGCTTACTAGGATACGGAGTGTTGTGAATGTCAAGATGAGGTTAAACGGATATACAGTATACTCGGGGAGGGGGAATATGGTGCAAGCCTAACAGATTATCTCGTGACTGTATCCGACACTTTCATTGGCCACCTATCGATGGTCGTGAATTCCAGGTTGAGATTTTTATAAAACTACTGATGATACGTCAAATTACAAGACAGAAATATGGCTCGTGATGACCTTACTCGTTGACTTGACTAACGGTATCACTCACGATATAGGTTAAATTTCTTAAGTTAATATGAGGGTTTGTGGGTGTTTTGTCGTGTCGGGTGGCGATTCCCTATTTGGTAACTCATATTACACTTCGAGTACAATTGGTTTTACGCCACTCATCCCTAATAGGAACCGAATGACTGTGGATAAAGGGCATGGCTTTGTTTGCTCTTGATATTGATATAAGTTGGATTTACATGTTAGCTTTTGAATATGACTCGATTGGTATCGTGTGTGGGCATATGGAGGTGAAAGGCAATATGTAAGTTGTTTATTTGTGTTCTCCAATTCTTCGCATGTTGCTGTTTATATATAGGCAATATGGTGTAGAGAGGAAATTCTTCCACTTGATAAGTTAGTACATATCTTTTTAATATCCTACCCCCCAAACTCTCTTCAATATCTTACCAATCTATTCAATATCTTACCACCCAATATATCCCTCCTATACTTTGTTTACATTTGACATGTTTAATACTAGCAAAAATACTGATATATATTCGTATTACCATTTATTTTATATTACCTATACTATCAACTACATTTTTAGCTTTTAACTGAACAACAAAAAATATACGTGTTTGGACCGGACCCTTTAGATTAACAACAAAAAACATCTCAGATTAGATCCTGGTGAGCTAGCTACTTTAATAGCTCAGTATGCCTCAAACAAGTGTCGATGTGTAAACAGTAAATAGAAATCCATATTGTCATAATCAACTTTGGATATTGAATGTAAAAAGACAAAACTATCCTATCTAACCATGCATTGTAGTAAGAAGGCAAACCCGCTACATTCTGTATATCAACGTCTTTGTACGTTTTCTTCAATCCTCCCTTCGAATATTGACATTTTATCGGGCGCTATTGACTACTACAAAACTGAAGAAATCCCATGAATTCATGGTTGTGTATCATCTTGATGCTTCTGTCGACACCAATAACCCCTACACCAAAAAAAATAAATAAATAAAATAAAAAAGAATTCAGTCAGTGTAAAGGTAGAATGTTTTTCCCTGTTCGGGCTACCCGAGAGAGCGAGTAATCCGACCTCATACTCTGGTACGAAGCCTAGCAGGATTACTCACGGGTTGTTTCCAACCTTTCCCTAGCCACCACAATATATTCGTCCTAAAGACGATTCGAACCTTAGACCTCTTGCAAGGAACTCAGGGCCCCAACCACTGAGGTATCTTGTAGATCTTTTAATTAAAGTACAACGTAGACCACAAAAAAAAATGAAGTTAAATGTTACCCATTGTAAGAGCACTGGCAAAAATGACAGCTGAAAGAATGAAGACAATAAGCGACGCTCTCTTAAGAAATGCAACAAGTCTTCTTATAAAGAATTGACCCCAGAAACCAGCCATAACTGATACCGCCATCAAATATAAAGCTGCAAACGAAAAACATTCATTTTTTATCTAAAAAAAAAAAAAAAAGTAGAAAAATAAGCAGGGTGGACTGGTTGAATTGAAATAGGTTCGGGTCACATAAACAACTAGTGTCCCAGATATGATTACTAAGGTTATTATATTTCAGAAGTGAAAAAAATGATATAAAAAGGTAATATTAAAATACACTTAGAACGAATTTCACCCCCATTGACCTGTTTCCTTTTAGCCTATTTTTCAAACACTTTATAATCGAGCCATTTATAAGTAAATGGGTTGAATTTGCCACATCTAGTAGTGTTCAAGTTCTAATGAACGATAAAGATTGAAGTTGAATGGTGAAATGGTAGCAGATATCATACCATAAGGAATCGGGAACCGCTTCAAAAGGTAAAACTCGACCACTGATAACGATGATGAGAACATCATCACAAACGTCGCAGTTGCACTTGCAACCTATACAAATACAATGACAGATTTTTATTTTTATTTTTTTCCTTTGTTAAATAGCTAAAAAACACAATCAGAAACTAGAAATGGGCATATAGAGTTCATGTTTTCAGGACATTTTCACATTGTACACTCATTTCATGCATAATTAAGGTCAACAATGATTAAAATCCGGACGGTGACAACTCTATCATATAAATTTTAGGATAGCTCATTGTTGCATGACACCATTCAAAATAGAATAAAAGAAATTAAAATAGAATAAATTTGTTTACCTGCGGCATGACACCGATTTCCAGTAAAAGGGGGCCGAGAATGAACCCGCCACCGGACCCCAAGAGACCACCGACGGTGCCACCTAAGATTCCACAAAACGCACAGAATGCAAGGTGGGGTCCAGTCCAGTCGATTGCAGCCTCACATACCGATTCAGGGTTCCCCGTAATTTTTCTCTTCTTGCTTTCCGTGTACAACTTAACACATTCGTACCCAAACACTGTCAGTGCTGCCGGGAACTGCAAAAGACACAAAACATAACCCTCAAGTTATTTAGCACAACTGGTGATGCATATTGAGTATACTAGAGCAGGCTAGTTCAACCTTTTTTGGGTAGTGTTTATATCCAATGGGTCAAACATGGTTCAAATGGTCAGATTAACCAGGTTGAAAGTGTTCCAAATTTTGTTTTTGATGCATATATATAACCTCTTTAAATAAATAAATTATTTTAAATTGTAATGGTGTTATTATTGTAAATAACTAAATACTGATCATTACTCATAAACTGTTTGAGATCAATCCCACCCAACCTGACCCATTTAGACATGTACTAATTTGGCCCGACCACCCACCTTGAATCTAGGAAATATTATCGTTTAACTTCAAACTACCTGTATTATGGTGACTACCCAATATGTTGTAGTGCATACTTTTAAGCTATTCTGCAGTGATATATAAGATCAGAGTCGCGGTTAGCAGTTAGACATAATATTGAGAAGTCAAACATATTACTATCCAAATTTGAATTTGTAATAGGCGAACTTTCTTTCATTTTTCAAAAATCAAAATGCTTCCTAGTGTCACTAGTATAAGTATAAATACTCCGTGTTTTTATAAATTAAGATGTAGCTATCCTTCTTTTTTATCGAAAAGGGGAGGGGGTTTTACTTGACCGTGCCCTTGGATCGGTTTCAAGGTTTCCTCCCGGGCAGCGATGGGGGCGGGGTTATTATCGCTGCATCGGCATAGTCGAAACGGGAGATGATCGCAACGGGTGGTTTAGTCCCCCTCGGGTGATCCCAATCGCTGTCCAAAAAAAATGAAAAGAGTGAATATGTTTGACTAATGAAAGTCAAAGTACACTCAAATTATGGGGTAAAGATTATAGAGGAAATGAAAACTGCTTGCCTTAATGATCTGAAGTGTTAAAAATGCAACCCAAACGACTATGAGTGCTGTCAGCATCTTCCAGCGTATATTAGACAGAACAATTTGCTGAAAATTTAGGTAACAAAATGTTACGCTAACAAATAACCTGATTCATAGAAAGAAAAAAAAAAAAATCCAAATCTTAAGCTAAAAAAGGGTCACCATTGGTGTTTTCTCCTCTTTAGGGATAAGCGGCTCAAATGTGTCGATCAGCACTAAGAACATAAAGTGTGCAAACAATAACAAAAAAAAAATACAAGTTAACAAAGCAAACCAAGTTTAAAAGAAAAAGAAAAAAGTTACATTTTAGCGCTGAAAAGATTCAAGATATAGTCTCGGACTTACATTCCCCACAAGAATTGGCGAACTCTCGTGGCCTTTCAAGTTCTTTCTGCCATAATATCAGCAAGAATAAGTGTACTAATAAATTTATATAAATTTTCAACATTTTCATATTTATAGATAAAGGTCTAGAGAATGATTCACCTTCAATATTGTCTCTTCCTTCCACATTTCAATTGCTTTTAAGAAAGACCTTGCAGATGTCCCTATCAACATTATATCATTTCAATTGCCAATATTCAAAATCATCAACATAAAAAAAATCCATAATTATATAAAATGTTTTATAGCCATCACAAGATAGCCCATTGGTTGGGGCCCTGAGTTCCTTGCAAGAGGTCTCAAGTTCAAATCCTACCTAGGACGAATATATTGTGGTGGTTAGGGAAGAGTTGGAAACAGCCAGGGAGTAATCATGTTTGGCTGCATGCATTAGAGTATGGGGTCGGATTACTCGCCCTCCAGGTAACTCGAACAGGGAAAAACCTTCTACCCTTTACTCTTTTTACCCTTTTTTTTATATAAAAGTCTGCAGTCTGCAGAAATGAGTATTATACAGCAAAAAAAATCAACCAACCACCTTGGTTTTAGACCATTTTTAAAGAGAGAAAATGAAACAAAGGAAGAATTGTTAAAACATATAATGGGTACTATATATTGTAATAAACCATAACAAAAGATCAAATCTTTAGTATTAAAAGATGAATAAACTTTAGTATTGTTACCTGAAAACAGAAGAATGATGAGAACAGTGATAAGCCAATATGGAAAAACAACGCTAAGAGCCACACCAAAAGTGATTCCTAGCATAAGCATAGGTTGAAACAGTAATGCTAAATCATAATCAAGAATCGGTACTTCTCTACATGGATGTGGTACTCTTAGATTATACCAAACTGATGATGCTGATGCTCCCATTATCATACCTTCAATCATCAATCAATAATAAACTCAAACCAAATTCAAAACTTCATGTCAAATATTTTAAAGACAAACTACATAAAACAAATAAACCGGTAAACGTATAAGATTTTTACCTGTATCCAACCATCTAAGTTTTTTATATACCTTCAATTATACCTTTTAATGTAAAAACTATGCGGTTCTTGTAAACATGATGACTTTGGCAACTCATATAGCTAACAAGCAATGACCCCACTAAATTTAATTACATGACCCCACATAATTTTCAAATTTATAGCATTTCCTTTATACTGTATAGGATACCACTAAATTTAACTAGTCGGATCTCATATATATTTTGAATTTGTAATATATAAAGGTAAATAATGATTAAAATAACATTCAAATATAATTAGTACTGGAAAAAAAATGGGACCCCCTTGAGTTTCCATTCTGGAATCGCCACGGCTAACAAGTCAGCACAATCATAATGCAAAATCCAAATTTTATAGTTGAAGAGGTCACAGGATAAATGCAATAAGACAACAAGGATAATTGGATGAATTTACATATGCTTTCTACTAAAGTCAATTTTAGATGCTATTACAATTTAATAATCAAAGAGTGGTCCCAACAGTTGTGTCACCACCCCGGCCCTCCATGCAGCCCTGCAGGGTGCCGATGGCAAACCGCCCTACCGGCTGCCCTGCACCGCCCTAGCGTCCTCGCCCTCGTTTCCTTGTTTTCAAAGTAGAAAGAAACACGGAAGTAAGGGTATTTTTTGGAAGAGGTATGGAATATTAATGATACTTTTTGCTTGTATATCTATCTGTACATATAATTTATTATATTATATAGTGGGTCTTAATTTTTATGAGTAAGCATGTCATGGTTGAGAGTGTCTAGTCCTGAGTTATCCATGATTAGTAAGTGCTAATGTGGCAGCTAGTCTGGTGAGGAAGCTTGCTTGTCACGGTTGGGACTTAGGAGCACTCTTAAAGAAATTCAAGAAACAGAGTAAAATGTAAAAAGAACCTACATTTAGAAAGAGCAGCAGCAGATTTAGTATCAAAACCAACAATTAAAGTAAGCATTGGAACAAAGATACCACCACCACCAACACCACCAACTGTACCAAATGCAGAACCCAAGAACCCTATTACAGTTGCCAACACAATTCTCCAATTAAATTCCAATTCCTAAACCAAAACAATAAAAACATTCATAACCCATTTTCACAAAATAAATATACATATAAATATGTGGATTATAATGATGGAATTATTACTTACAGGCCATATTTTGTCGTCTGATTTTGGGACGAGTGAACTTTTATCAGAATTGAGAAAAGGATGTTGATTATTAATGTGGGTTATGATATAAACAGAAAAAAATATGATGATAATGAAAAAGGGTAATAAGAAGAAAAGAAACCCTCGTGTCGCCATTGATACTCTGTTTCTGCTTTGATGTTTGTTTGTGTGTGTGTCTGTTTGGTTTTTTTGGCTTAATGGCGTCCGTTATATGGAGTTATAGAGAAAGAGGAGTGCGGTGAGTCACGTGTGACTTCAAAATAATATACGGAGTTTCTCTTTACTTCAATCAAGTTTATATAATTTAATTAACAATAAATAAATTATATATATACATTATCATATAAATATATTTTTATTTATTTTTATGATAAATAATTTACATTTACATTACTATTACTATTACTATTACTATTACTATTACTATTACTATTACTATTATAACTAATAGACAAAATTTGTCTTAATACTTATAAATAGTACTATTTAATATTTCATTTTTTCACACACTCAATCCCTAACTTTCATTAAAATACAAATCGAACCCCCCCATTTTATAGTACTATTTAATATTTCATTTTTCACACACCCAACTCCTTAACTTTCATTAAAATACAAATCGAACCCCCCATTTTATACTTATATTCTAAAATATTATTTATCCCATCACTAACACTAAAAATATTGAATAATAACACTCACCACGCTACTACTGTGCCACTTTTTTTGTCTCAAACAATAAAAAAACAACTTTCATAAAAGGAACAACCCTTCAATGCTATCAAAAGATGTCGAAAAATATTCTTTTTTACAAAAATAGATCAACTAACTTTTTTAAAAAAAAAAAAAAACCCCGAGCGCTAAAAGAAGCAACTTTCACAAAGGAACAACCCTTCAATGTTAGATGTCGAAATTTTTTTTTTTTACAAAATAGATCAACACTTTTTTTTTAAATCGCATTCAAAACGGAGCCCCCGGCGCGAAGCGAGGGCTCCACAACTAGTATTAACTAATAGACAAAAGTTATGAATAGTACTAGGGGCATTTTCGACTTTTCACCTTTTTTTTAATTTTAACTAAATTTCATTTTACCAACAAAGCCCCCACACTTTTTTGAAAAATTCAAATCGACCCCCCAAACAAGGGGTAAAGTGTCAAATAACCATTTTCATAAAAAAAAAATCTTAAATAAACTCCACCCAAATATTCAACGGGTCATATCTTCTCGCTCGCAATGAGTTAAATTTTTCCTACACCATCGTTAAACTCGAAATAATTTTAGGAACACAGTGTCACTAGCTATACGCAAAACGGACGCTTTTTAAAAAACGCTAAATATTTAGGGTACTTTTCATACACGTTGATTTTGCGTTAAATTTTTAAAAGTCGACAATTCCATAGCGAAACGCGGAGATGCACATATATTGTTAATTTAAAATAACATTTAAATCTCTCACGGGTTATACCTTTTAGTTCTACTCGAGTTGCGCTTCAACGACATCATCGTTAGCCACAAAATAATTTTACTAAACGCAATAAAATACATTAAAAATCGAACCCCGGGCGCGAAGCGAGGGTTCGATAACTAGTAAATGACCAATTACACATTTTGTATACCAGTTTTAATAAATAAATAACAGCTTATACTAGTATTAGCCAATCACAATTTGCAATTTAATTTAAGGAAATTTTGTCACTAGTTTATTGATCCATGGACCATGTCACACCTAAGAGTGCATTCTAATACTACTCTCTAGTCTCTACTATTATTATGTGCTTTGTAGAAACACTGCCACATCATCTAATGGTGTTCAAACAGTTCGGCTTCCAAGAAAGACGTCATTAGAGTGTTTTTAAGATTTGTAAATGGCTTGTGAAAAAACTAAACCATTACATCGATTATAACCTTCTCGTTGATGGCGTGCGTTGTAGAATAAAACTGGTGGCACGACTCCGCCATTTAGCGCCATTTCTCTACATTTTATAGATTTTGATATATTTAAGCACCTCAGTAATGCAAACCTATTCGACCGTTTAACATTAGAAAATCCTTTAAAAATAATTATCAGAAAGTTATTATAATCAATTTTGATAAAAGTCTCAACTACAATTCCGATTTCACTATATTTATATCCATACCTATCTTCACACTGAAATTCCAAAGTCACTCTATATATATATACGTGCAACATATTCACTTTTTTCACATTGCAATTCCATTTCTCACTGATGTCAGCCAAAAAGAGATTTTTAGCATCTTCGGAGGGAAACAATGGCATTGAAAGCTTCCACTTTGTATGCTCTTATTACTCCATACTGATCAAGCATAAAATGGTCCAAGGGATTCGGTTCATGCAAGATCAACAATAACGAAGGATTTAAGGGTTTCTTTAGTTTAACTCTCCGGTCCAGAGTACCGTCCTCATACGAGATGATGATCTCAGAAAGGGTGGTTAAACGTAACCCACCATCATTCGGGATAGCCGGAATTGATGGCTCAAGGGCGATGTTAGGATTTATGTTGTTTCAACGTTACCTGAATTCGCAAAGTGTATGAAAGAGCTATTCTGGTTGCGCAGGTAAGCTAAAGTGATGAGTGTGGTTGAGTGTGGTTCTTTTTCTTGAAGTGAAAAATAATTCCGAAGTAATGCTTTGATAGCTCATGTTGCATCTATTTATAAGTGTGAGCTTTTGTCCCTTAGTGCCACGTAAGGAGACAAAAAGACATGTTTAGTGCCACGTCGTTTTATCCTTGTCCTTTTACTCCAAAAAGCTGTAAAAGTGTTGCCATTATTTTAGTGATGTCCCTTTTATACACTGCTGTCCTTTTCTGACCGTTATGCCACACCAGGATCGTATTGTCCTGCCACAGGGTGTCCTTTCTGGTTTAGTGTCGCTACAGTACACTTCTAGCCTTGTTTATGTCGCTTAGGTGGTGCGCCGTTTAAACTGCACTACCAACGTCGCGGGTATGCTGTTTAGGCACAATCGGATGGCGCGTGATTAATCATTTGGGCGGGGTTATGCGAGATGCGCTCAATTCTGATGTTGCGCAACGGATGTGCAGCTATGCGCAACGGATGTGCAGCTATGCGCATCATTACATACGTCGTTATTTTTTTTTATTCACATAAAAAACCACGCATTTTAATAAAGCACAATCATCACACTTTACTTTTGTGTAAGATTACACCTCCAACACTTACTTTTTACCAACCTTTGTATGTACATAGTTAAGTGCAACAAATTAACTTCTCTTAATGATTTTGATTTTGAAAGTGAACAATGAAGATATAATATTTAATATTGGAAACATGAACAACGATTTTTTTTTATTTTTTTGTGTTAGGTTCATTGAATGTAGAAATTTTGTGTCATTGTCTAGTAAGAGTTTAGATGATGGTGTTAATAGATGATACATATACTTTTGAATTCAACCTTGTGATGAAGGTGAAAAGTAAATTTAGTATACGACTCTGTCCATTTTTCAGTGGCTGTGGGAAAATAATTTAATCTCAGTGGCAAATCTTATCTTTCTAGCATTCTTAAAGCCACTTGTGTTGTTATTTGTTACACTTAAAATGACCTTAGACTATTTGAGAACAAAATTGTAAACAACTTCACACGTGGATGAAACAACATAAACAGATGAGACAACCTATGCACACAAACAACAACAACAACAACAAAGCCCAATGCCATATAAGTGGTGTATGGGGGAGGTGGGATGTAGACAATCCTTCCTCTATCCGAAAATAAAAACAAGTCATTTCTCCACCCAGAGTGAATCTTTTTTTTTTTTTTTTTGAAAGCTCAATTTTATTAAAAACAAGAAACACATACAAAGAGGGTATATGAACCCATACACAGAGGGCATAAAAACCCAATATACAACTCGACAAAGAACAGAGGACCCAACCACCGAGGCATTGCCTGAGTGGTACAAAATCCCTAGTAGGCGCTTGCTTGTATCCACATAGGTGGTGCAGGTTCGAATCCGAAGGGGGCTGGTTTTCCTGAATATTATGTAAAATATCTCTATTCCATGTGGGGCAGGGGGGTCCCCTACTTCTGCCATTTGTCGGATAGGGTATATAATAAAATCGACTGGGTACACGTAAGTGCGAAGGTTCAAGATCGGATTTCCAGTACTTGGGTGTGTGAGTTACGGGTGTTACCACCCCGCTAGCCGTTAAAAAAATAAAAAAAAAATAAAAAAAAAAAGAACAGAGGACCCGAGAAGCTAAAAATGAAAGCTAGCCTATGCAATTTACATGTGTGACGACCCGGAGATTTTCGACCAAATTTAAACTTAATTCTTATATGGTTTCGAAACGATAAGCAAAGTCTGTAAAGTTGAATCTCAAAAATTTTGAAACTATTTCATATATGCAATTGACCTTCGACCATTCCCGACGATTCGCGAACCATTAATTGTAAATAAATGTGTATACATATAAATATAAATATAAATATATGTATATATATATATATATATATATATATATATATATATATATATATATAATAACTTAAAATAATAATATACGATATAATTAAATTGTTATATATATATATATATATATATATATATATATATATATATATATATATATATATATATATATATATATATATATATATATATATATATATATATATATATATATATATATATATATATATATATATATATATAGTATATCAAATATAATTATTTAATAACTGTAATACTCGATGGACGTTTCGATTATTATTTAGAGAAGTTCAATTCGAACTTATGTAATTTTTAAATAAACGGTGATCTAAACAGAAGTCATATAAATTATAGCGTTATTAAATATATTTAGAATCTATTTGTTGAGTGTTAACACTTATTATATTTTACGTGGAGTTGAGGGCTAACAATTAATTTAATTTTTATTAAATAATTTTAAACAATTAATGACCAATTATTTCTTTACCATAATGATTAGAATAAATAGTGATGTTTAATATAAAATTTGGGATTTTTTTGTGTATATTTACCCATTATCAACGGAGCACGAATTTCAGTCCGTGAATGAAATAGTAGATGACGGCTAACTTATCACACGTTTATATTTTAAATTTTATTATAATATTATTATTTAAATTATTGATTTAAGCTTTCTGTTGATTGAAACTTGTACCCGAATGAAATTACTATTGTTGATTGAATATGATTTGTACTGATGATTGATTTCAATTCATCTCATTTCCACTAAACGTTAATTATTAAGTATTATTATTAAATTATAATTATTCATATATTACATTTTATATATTCTATATATATCAATATATGTACATGAGAGATCACTACACACTTGTCTTTCTTCTCAAACCCACAAGCTATTACCACCGGGAACCACCGCCGTCACCAAACACCTTCCTCCACCATCTAAACCCGTTTAGAAAACAACCATCAAGACTTCAACCACCACTCTTGTAACACCATCGCCATGAAACTCACAAACCCACTTCTATTATTATTATTATTATTATTTTTTGTTTCAATTGTCTAACATAACTACCACCATCATCCTTCACCTAGTTCAAACCCACTTGAACCATCGTTACTACACCTATATTTCTGTTTCAAATCACTCATGTGATACGACAACCACAACTGCCATCATGCCACTACAAGCCTGCTATTTCTGTCTAATTATGGTCTCAAACCGCCACCCACCACCGGAGCATCACTCCACATCTTAAAACGGTAGCACATACACCTTGTATATATTTATATATCTTTTTGTTTTGTTGATGCTAAGTAACCATCAAGATCATCACCACTTTAATCATAAACACCCACCTCTTTACCCCCTTGTCACCACCCTCCTACACCATCAAACCATTTAATAATTCTGTTTCTTTTCTTTAATCAAACAACTAACCATTGCTCGTTTATTTTCTGATTCATTCAATTAACAACACTGCAGCTGCTAGTAAACTTTGTTTCAACTGCTACTAACTACTTCCGTGTTACTCGCTGATTAGACAACCCAAAACACCACCCGTTGACATCCCAAACCTTTGTAAACTACAGCAGCAACAGCCATTTATTGTTCATGTTTCTCTTTAAATCACGAACCTGCGTTTTCTTTTCTCTCATGTTTCGTTCCATGAAACCATCAAACAACCAACACCATGATACTATTATTTACTACTACATACTTTCCGTCCTATTTAATCAAAGTTGTTGTGTATCTTCCGTGAACCAGACACCAAAATGACACCAAAGTAATCACCATTCATAACCCAAAAATACTGTTCCCTTTTCATTTCTGTTTGTCGAATTTGTGCCACCACACTTGAGTACTTTTCTTTTTTATTTCTTTTTGGCGACAATCACAAACATAAAAGACTCCACTTGCCAATTTTTTTTCACTAGTGGGGTACAAAGGTGTGATTATAGGAATATGGGTCAAGTTATTTAATGTATAAAAAAAGGTAATTGGAGAAATCAAACGGCTGCTACAGTTTGTTACTTTTTTAAAAAAAAATCGTAACCTTTGGAACTTATGATTAGTGGACTAGCTTGAGGAATCCAATTAATTAAGTTGTTGGACTTATAAACGTTTGGGCTTATGAAGTTTGGTTGGGCTAAAAGAAACTTGGACTAGGATATAGATAGTAATTACGAATAGCTGCTGTGGCATTTTTGTTGTTTCCATTTCGGTTAAGAATGAAGATGAAAGGATACATGATACATGTTATGCAATGAATATGATTAGCCATGAAGAGGACAATGATAATATGGTGTTAATGATGGTGTTTTAGGTGATGATTATGATATAGTGATATTAGGGATGGTTAGGATTAGGATAATGGTTTTTAGATAATAACATTAATAATGATACTTGAACATAATAATGGATGATAAAGGAATTTTAAGAACTAAGTAAAACAGAAAAAAAATACGGTTATTATTTAGTTAGAAGCTTATTAAATCCGAAAAGCAATGATAGAAGGATGGTGGAAGGTGTTGGGTTTAATCGAGAGGTCGCGGGTTCAATCCTCAACCATGACATTTCATTTTAGAAAAAGAAGAAGATGAAAAGTTTAAACAGAAAACATGATAAATAAAATAAAATCGTAAAATAAATCAGATAAAGAAGGATCGAGGAGTGGTTAGGGGAGATGTCGGGTTATCAAGAGGTCATGTGTTCGAGCCCGGGAATAGGCATTTATTTTTGGGACTTTTCCTTGAAAGGTAGTTTCTATATTATTATTATTATTATTATTATTATTATTATTATTATTATTATTATTATTATTATTATTATTATTATTATCATTATCATTTTTTATTACTAGTATCATTATTATTATTATTACAACTATAGTATTATTAAAAGAATCTTTTTTAGTAAAACTTTCATTATTATTAAAGTTATTATCTTTATTAGAAATTATCATTTATAAATTAATATTGTATTATTATTATTATTATTATTATTATTATATTATAACAAATAAATATTTTGAATATAAAAATATACTTATTACACAATTATATTAATGTTACATATAAATATATATATTAAACATATTAACATTTATTATATAAATATTACATAATAGATAGAATTATGTCAGTATATGTGTTGATATATATATCAATGATATAGGTTCGTGAATCCAAGGCCAACCCTGCATTGTTCAGTATCATCGTATGAATATTTTTACTACAAAATATTGTAGGGTGAGTTTCATTTGCTCCCTTTTTCTCTTTACATTTTTGGGACTGAGAATACATGCGCTGTTTTTACAACTGCTTTATTAAATGCTTTTGAAATATATTTTGGACTACGAATACATGAAATGCTTTTATAAATGTTTGACGAGATAGACACAAGCAAAACATTCCTCGAATGAATTATTATGCAGACAGAAGTTCTGCGGATTATTATTGAATTATGTGGACATGATAATTGCCACCATTGAATTATGTGGACATGATAATTGCCACCATTGAATTATGTGGACATGATAATTGCCACCAGTTGATGTGAATGTTATATATCGAGAGAATGATTTTATACACAGGTTATGTGTATGTTATTTTTGTGCACAAGATATGTGTACGGTACTATGATTTATGAAAATGGTTTCGTACACGAGAAAGATGTACTGTATTTAAAAGATATAGCATGTACATTACAGGTGGGTATAGGATTCGGGCCCATTTGTACCATGCAGCATTTAAATATTGTGGTCTATCAAAATGATGAATTTTATTATTTTAAGATAAACCTATGAACTCACCAACCTTTTGGTTGACACTTGAAAGCATGTTTATTCTCAGGTATGAAAGCATGTTTATTCTCAGGTATGAAAGAAATCTTCCGCTGTGCATTTGCTCATTTTAAGGACATTACTTGGAGTCGATCATCGCTCTAGGATCAAATGTTGATGACTTCGTCCAGATGGATTAGGACGGGGCGCTTGAGTTGGTATCAGAGCGGTGGTCTTAGCAAACCGGGTCTTGCATTAGTATGTCTAACTGATAGTTGCTAGGATGCATTAGTAAGTCTGGACTTCGACTGTATCTGCATGTCAAAAGTTTTGCTTATCATTTTTGTCGGAAATCATCTGCTTATCATCCTTAGGAAATTACCTGCTTATCATTCTTAGTGTAGACATATCTTACTGCAATGAATGCATGAATAGTGTATAGACAAGATTCGTATCTTAGCGTATCTGCTAATTCATATCTTAGCATACCTGTTACTGTAGACTTTGTCTGACAGCTTCCGTAGATTCCTCCGTAACTTATGAAATTTTAGTATTATATATGCATATGTAAATTATGTATTGCAGGGTAATAATCTACATCATATAATCTATTTCTTATTGAAAAATCCTTCATCTGATCGTATGAGATGAATCCCACAACCAGTTCGAATTCCTCGGATTCCGACAGCTATTCTGATATGGAGTTTCACCTAATCTCCGAAAGCGGTGTCACCAGAATGAATCCACCAATCAGCCATCCCCAATTCATCTGATGAGTTCGTAGTCGACTTAATTAATGGAGACGAGAAGAAGGCGATCCTTTCCACTCACCAACATGCGCTCTTGGTGAAGAACCTGAAGCACTTACCGGCGAACCTGTTCGTAACACCATTTTCTCTCATTTCCAGAGTGTCTCGCCACGACTCTATCACAATTCAGATTCAAAACCTTATTCATTCGCTCGTTCATACCGGCAATCATCCCGGAGTAATAAAGTCAATGAGTTTCGCGCCCGAGTTGTAGCCTTGGAAAATATGGTGCAAAATGTACCAGCTTCAGCAACATCAACTACATCAACTGTACCACCAACAACAACGCAAACCACAATAACACACACCTCAACATCACAATCGGTACCCCGAGCATAATCATCGTTCTACATGACGTTCTACATCATTTATCTTCGTTCAACATGGCGAATATGTAATCTCTAATGTTTTAGAGATCATATATTCTTGTTCTAACGTAAATCAAATGAGTTTAATATCATATTAACTCATTAAATCCATGATTACATCTGAAGAAAATATATATACAAGTATGTTTTCATAAAGAATGTAATTAAAAATTCTTTTTGTACAAACTGTTAATGGTGAAAATATTTTAACGGGTAGGTAATACCCGAGGAATATTTAGACTTCACATTAATAAGTTACACTGTACATTCTTCGAATCTGATTCAACAAGTCAATTACCATCCTACTTACATCCACAGATATACAAATGTGATTCACCACAGAATAACCATATTCATCCAATTTCATATTTGGATTTTGATTTATCAAAAATCAAGTGGCATAATGAAGGAAACATTTGACAAAATAAAATTTGTTAGAAACAAACAAATTAACTATGAGAAATTTTGTTAAGAATCCACGCTAACTGTTCCGAGCTAATTGTTCCCAGCTAACTAATTACACTTTATTTATCGCAATTTACATTCTCACAATTTTATTTATCGTCATTTAATTTATGTTATTTACTTTACGCACTTTAATTATCGTCATTTAATTTCTGTTATTTATGTTACACACCTTAAATATCGGGACACGTATACAAGGTTTTGACATATCATATCGACGCATTTATATATATTATTTGGAATAACCATAGACACTCTATATGCAGTAATGATCGAGTTCTCTATACAGGGTTGAGGTTGATTCTATAATAATATATATAATTTGAGTTGTGATCAAGTCTGAGACATGTACACGGGTCACGATACGTATTAATTAATTCAAATATTATATATTAAACTGTATATGAATTATTGGACTGTCAACTGTGGACTATCGACTGTGGACTAATGACATTGGACAATTTAAAATGAATTAAAATATTGATTATAATATATGAAACTAAATAATTCTTCAAGTTTGCCACTTGATTTCATCTTAAACCTCGTTTGTATCTTGACGATTACAATCTGCGTTCAAACCTTTCATGATTCTTGAAAACACCTCAATCGAGAGGATGAACAACCGCACTACATCTACGGAAGAAGAGATTGATGCATATAGTTATGCACCTGAAAACATTCGAAACTTGAGTAAATGTTTAACACGTATCTGTGCTAGCTCCTTTGGCGTTGATATTACCGAAAATAACTTTGCAATTCCTTTTCAAATTAGTCAGTTTTGTCACAGCTTCATCAAATCAATTTCGACCTTTCATTCGAATAAGCTCTATTATAACCTAGATATATAAGTTACCTTTCGTCATCGTTACCGAGGAACCGTTTATATTCCATCACATTAGCAGTAAACTTGCCAGCAACTTCATTACCCATTGACTTAAATATCTCCGAAAAACCATTAAATATGTTCATTAAAATCCTATCATATACTCATCCGCACCTAGTAACGAGAATTGCCATACCAATTATCAGAAATCAGTAATCAATATTTTGAATCTCGCAGCGTTTCTACATCAACAGTTAAATGTATACATATAACATTTATCTTTTAGAATTATGATCTTCCATTTTGAAATTTTGAAAAGCACTCAATCTACGAATCAATACTCCAAACTTTGAAAATTTTTGATGAAGCAGCAAAAACTGTAAACGACCATAACAGTCGGAAGTTGATGATAAAGAATGGAGTGTTGGAAAAACTCAATAGAAAATTTAGTACCAAAAAGCGAATTATGAAGGAGACTGTGGACAAATCACAAGGATTAAACTTGTACATAAAGAATCCTGATGATTATGTTTCTGATGAAATCTTTAGTGAATACCTTGCTCCTTAATCACACTAAATCATCGTGAATGAATTTCTTCATCACAATTTGATTCTAAAATTCCAAGATATCATCCTATCTTTTATTATAAATATCCTCAATATTTATGAAGATATCTTCATAAATATTCTCGTCCGATATTAATCATCTATCCGCACTATCTGTGTTCTATCATAAAAAGGAAACTGTTTTAGTTCCTATATTATGTAAATATTCGAATTTAAAATATGAATGTTTTTGAAGTAGTGTTGGGAACTGATGCATGAGTTAGTATAATATAATGACACTTGATCAACGTGATTATATTACAGTAAGTCATGCTGAGTTTCTAATGGAACGTGACGATTCACAGATCATACCGTCATCATGTGCCATGTTACACGACTCTTGTATTCTATTTAACCTCAAAAATATCAAGAAAATATTTTTTTAATGATTCGGTCTTCTCCGGATATTTTGGTAATTTGACAAATCAAATCGTGCTACTACCTTCCCTTTCTACCTTGTATATTATGATGATTCGAAACTCCATACCTACGAATTCTGGACCATTACTTGCTAAAAGAAAACAAAAGCATGAAGCTCCAATATAGAAAGGGGGTATAAATCGTAGCAAATAGGAGAGCGCATTATGAAATGTCCCGTTCTTATTGATTAAAAATGTTCCATATTAGTTGATTTCGTTGCGAGGTTTTGACCTCTATATGAGACATTTTTCAAAGACTGCATTCATTTTTAAAACAAACCATAACCTTTATTTCATAGATAAAGGTTTTAAAAAGCTTTACGTAGATTATCAAATAATGATAATCTAAAATATCCTGTTTACACACGACCATTACATAATGGTTTACAATACAAAAATGTTACAACAAAATAAGTTTCTTGAATGCAGTTTTTACACAATATCATACAAGCATGGACTCCAAATCTCGTCCTTATTTAAGTATGCGACAGCGGAAGCTCTTAATAATCACCTGAGAATAAACATACGTAAAACGTCAACAAAAATGTTGGTGAGTTATAGGTTTAACCTATATATATCAAATCATAATAATAGACCACAAGATTTCATATTTCAATACACATCCCATACATAGAGATAAAAATCATTCATATGGTGAACACCTGGTAGCCGACATTAACAAGATGCATATATAAGAATATCCCCATCATTCCGGGACACCCTTCGGATATGATATAAATTTCGAAATACTAAAGCATCCGGTACTTTGGATGGGGTTTGTTAGGCCCAATAGATCTATCTTTAGGATTCGCGTCAATTAGGGTGTCTGTTCCCTAATTCTTAGATTACCAGACTTAATAAAAAGGGGCATATTCGATTTTGATAATTCAACCATAGAATGTAGTTTCACGTACTTGTGTCTATTTTGTAAATCATTTATAAAACCTGCATGTATTCTCATCCCAAAAATATTAGATTTTAAAAGTGGGACTATAACTCACTTTCACAGATTTTTACTTCGTCGGGAAGTAAGACTTGGCCACTGGTTGATTCACGAACCTATAACAATATATACATGTATATCAAAGTATGTTCAAAATATATTTACAACACTTTTAATATATTTTGATGTTTTAAGTTTATTAAGTCAGCTGTCCTCGTTAATAACCTACAACTAGTTGTCCACAGTTAGATGTACAGAAATAAATCGATAAATATTATCTTGAATCAATCCACGACCCAGTGTATACGTATCTCAGTATTGATCACAACTCAAACTATATATATTTTGGAATCAACCTCAACCCTGTATAGCTAACTCCAACATTCACATATAGAGTGTCTATGGTTGTTCCGAAATATATATAGATTTGTCGACATGATAGGTCGAAACATTGTATACGTGTCTATGGTATCTCAAGATTATATAATATACAATACAAGTTGATTAAGTTATGGTTGGAATAGATTTTTTATCAATTTTCACGTAGCTAAAATGAGAAAAATTATCCAATCTTGTTTTACCCATAACTTCTTCATTTTAAATCCGTTTTGAGTGGATCAAATTGCTATGGTTTCATATTGAACTCTATTTTATGAATCTAAACAGAAAAAGTATAGGTTTATAGTCGGAAAAATAAGTTACAAGTCATTTTTGTAAAGGTAGTCATTTCAGTCGAAAGAACGACGTCTAGATGACCATTTTAGAAAACATACTTCCACTTTGAGTTTAACCATAATTTTTGGATATAGTTTCATGTTCATAATAAAAATCATTTTCTCAGAATAACAACTTTTAAATCAAAGTTTATCATAGTTTTTAATTAACTAACCCAAAACAGCCCGCGGTGTTACTACGACGGCGTAAATCCGGTTTTACGGTGTTTTTCGTGTTTCCAGGTTTTAAATCATTAAGTTAGCATATCATATAGATATAGAACATGTGTTTAGTTGATTTTAAAAGTCAAGTTAGAAGGATTAACTTTTGTTTGCGAACAAGTTTAGAATTAACTAAACTATGTTCTAGTGATTACAAGTTTAAACCTTCGAATAAGATAGCTTTATATGTATGAATAGAATGATGTTATGAACATCATTACTACCTTAAGTTCCTTGGATAAACCTACAGGAAAATAGAAAAATGGATCTAGCTTCAATGGATCCTTGGATGGCTCGAAGTTCTTGAAGTAGAATCATGACACGAAAACAAGTTCAAGTAAGATCATCACTTGAAATAAGATTGTTATAGTTATAGAAATTGAACCAAAGTTTGAATATGATTATTACCTTGTATTAGAATGATAACCTACTGTAAGAAACAAAGATTTCTTGAGGTTGGATGATCACCTTACAAGATTAGAAGTGAGCTAGCAAACTTGAAAGTATTCTTGATTTTATGAAACTAGAACTTTTGGAATTTATGAAGAACACTTAGAACTTGAAGATGGAACTTGAGAGAGATCAATTAGATGAAGAAAATTGAAGAATGAAAGTGTTTGTAGGTGTTTTTGGTCGTTGGTGTATGGATTAGATATAAAGGATATGTAATTTTGTTTTCATGTAAATAAGTCATGAATGATTACTCATATTTTTGTAATTTTATGAGATATTTCATGCTAGTTGCCAAATGATGGTTCCCACATGTGTTAGGTGACTCACATGGGCTGCTAAGAGCTGATCATTGGAGTGTATATACCAATAGTACATACATCTAAAAGCTGTGTATTGTACGAGTACGAATACGGGTGCATACGAGTAGAATTGTTGATGAAACTGAACGAGGATGTAATTGTAAGCATTTTTGTTAAGTAGAAGTATTTTGATAAGTGTATTGAAGTCTTTTAAAAGTGTATAAATATATATTAAAACACTACATGTATATACATTTTAACTGAGTCGTTAAGTCATCGTTAGTCGTTACATGTAAGTGTTGTTTTGAAACCTTTAAGTTAACGATATCAATTAATGTTGTTAACCCATTGTTTATTATATCTAATGAGATGTTAAATTATTATATTATCATGATATTATGATATATTAATATATCTTAATATGATATATATACATTTAAATGTCGTTACAACGATAATCGTTACATATATGTCCCGTTTCGAAATCCTTAAGTTAGTAGTCTTGTTTATATGTATATAACTCATTGTTAATATACTTATGGAGATACTTACTTATCATAATCTCATGTTAACCATATGTATATCCATATATATATATATCGTCATGTCGTTTTTACAAGTTTTAACGTTCGTGAATTGCCGGTCAACTTGGGTGGTCAATTGTCTATATGAAACATATTTCAATTAATCAAGTCTTAACAAGTTTGATTGCTTAACATGTTGGAAACATTTAATCATGTAAATATCAATCTCAATTAATATATATAAACATGGAAAAGTTCGGGTCACTACAGTACCTACCCGTTAAATAAATTTCGTCCCGAAATTTTAAGCTGTTGAAGGTGTTGACGAATCTTCTGGAAATAGATGCGGGTATTTCTTCTTCATCTGATCTTCACGCTCCCAGATGAACTCGGGTCCTCTATGAGCATTCCATCGAACTTTAACAATTGGTATCTTATTTTTCTTAAGTCTTTTAACCTCACGATCCATTATTTCGACGGGTTCTTCGATGAATTGAAGTTTTTCGTTGATTTGGATTTCATCTAACGGAATAGTGAGATCTTCTTTAGCAAAACATTTCTTCAAATTCGAGACGTGGAAAGTGTTATGTACAGCCGCGAGTTGTTGAGGTAACTCTAGTCGGTAAGCTACTGGTCCGACACGATCAATAATCTTGAATGGTCCAATATACCTTGGATTTAATTTCCCTCGTTTACCAAATCGAACAACGCCTTTCCAAGGTGCAACTTTAAGCATGACCATCTCTCCAATTTCAAATTCTATATCTTTTCTTTTAATGTCAGCGTAGCTCGTTTGTCAACTTTGGGTGGTTTTCAACCGTTGTTGAATTTGGATGATCTTCTCGGTAGTTTCTTGTATAATCTCCGGACCCGTAATCTGTCTATCCCCCACTTCACTCCAACAAATCGGAGACCTGCACTTTCTACCATAAAGTGCTTCAAACGGCGCCATCTCAATGCTTGAATGGTAGCTGTTGTTGTAGGAAAATTCTGCTAACGGTAGATGTCGATCCCAACTGTTTCCGAAATCAATAACACATGCTCGTAGCATGTCTTCAAGCGTTTGTATCGTCCTTTCACTCTGCCCATCAGTTTGTGGATGATAGGCAGTACTCATGTCTAGACGAGTTCCTAATGCTTGCTGTAATGTCTGCCAGAATCTTGAAATAAATCTGCCATCCCTATCAGAGATAATAGAGATTGGTATTCCATGTCTGGAGACGACTTCCTTCAAATACAGTCGTGCTAACTTCTCCATCTTGTCATCTTCTCTTATTGGTAGGAAGTGTGCTGATTTGGTGAGACGATCAACTATTACCCAAATAGTATCAAAACCACTTGCAGTCCTTGGCAATTTAGTGATGAAATCCATGGTAATGTTTTTCCATTTCCATTCCGGGATTTCGGGTTGTTGAAGTAGACCTGATGGTTTCTGATGCTCAGCTTTGACCTTAGAACACGTCAAACATTCTCCTACGTATTTAGCAACATCGGCTTTCATACCCGGCCACCAAAAATGTTTCTTGAGATCCTTGTACATCTTCCCCGTTCCAGGATGTATTGAGTATCTGGTTTTATGAGCTTCTCTAAGTACCATTTCTCTCATATCTCCAAATTTTGGTACCCAAATCCTTTCAGCCCTATACCGGGTTCCGTCTTCCTGAATATTAAGATGCTTCTCCGATCCTTTGGGTATTTCATCCTTTAAATTTCCCTCTTTTAAAACTCCTTGTTGCGCCTCCTTTATTTGAGTAGTAATGTTATTATGAATCATTATATTCATAGATTTTACTCGAATGGGTTCTCTGTCCTTCCTGCTCAAGGCATCGGCTACCACATTTGCCTTCCCCGGGTGGTAACGAATCTCAAAGTCGTAATCATTCAATAATTCAATCCACCTACGCTGCCTCATATTCAGTTGTTTCTGATTAAATATGTGTTGAAGACTTTTGTGGTCGGTATATATAATACTTTTGACCCCATATAAGTAGTGCCTCCAAGTCTTTAATGCAAAAACAACCGCGCCTAATTCCAAATCATGCGTCGTATAATTTTGTTCGTGAATCTTCAATTGTCTAGACGCATAAGCAATCACCTTCGTTCGTTGCATTAATACACAACCGAGACCTTGCTTTGATGCATCACAATAAATCACAAAATCATCATTCCCTTCAGGCAATGACAATATAGGTGCCGTAGTTAGCTTTTTCTTCAATAACTGAAACGCTTTCTCTTGTTCATCATTGCATTCAAATTTCTTCCCTTTATGCGT
This sequence comes from Rutidosis leptorrhynchoides, assembly GCF_046630445.1. Classification (NCBI taxonomy): domain Eukaryota; kingdom Viridiplantae; phylum Streptophyta; class Magnoliopsida; order Asterales; family Asteraceae; genus Rutidosis; species Rutidosis leptorrhynchoides. The sequence goes on along the minus strand of NC_092333.1, from coordinate 132,236,974 downwards.
TAATGCAGTCAAAGGTTTTGCTATTCTGGAAAAGTCTTGGATGAACCTTCTGTAGTAACCAGCTAGTCCTAAAAACTGGCGTATGTGTTTCGGAGTTTTCGGGGTTTCCCACTTTTCAACAGTTTCTATCTTTGCCTGATCCACCTTAATACCTTCTTTGTTCACTATGTGACCGAGGAATTGAACTTCTTCCAACCAAAATGCACACTTTGAAAACTTAGCGTACAATTCTTCCTTCCTCAATACTTCTAACACCTTTCTCAAATGTTCACCGTGTTCTTGGTCATTCTTTGAGTAAATAAGTATGTCATCAATGAAAACAATGACAAACTTGTCAAGGTATGGTCCACACACTCGGTTCATAAGGTCCATGAACACAGCTGGTGCATTAGTTAAACCAAACGGCATGACCATAAACTCGTAATGACCGTAACGTGTTCTGAAAGCAGTCTTTGGAATATCATCTTCTTTCACCCGCATTTGATGATACCCGGAACGTAAGTCAATCTTTGAATAAACAGACGAGCCTTGTAGTTGATCAAATAAGTCATCGATTCTCGGTAGTGGGTAGCGGTTCTTGATGGTAAGTTTGTTCAACTCTCGGTAGTCGATACACAACCTGAATGTACCATCTTTCTTCTTGACAAACAAAACAGGAGCTCCCCACGGTGATGTGCTTGGTCGAATGAAACCACGCTCTAAAAGTTCTTGTAATTGGCTTTGTAGTTCTTTCATCTCGCTGGGTGCGAGTCTGTAAGGAGCACGAGCTATTGGTGCAGCTCCTGGTACAAGATCTATTTGAAATTCAACGGATCGATGTGGGGGTAATCCCGGTAATTGTTTCGGAAATACATCGGGAAATTCTTTTGCAATGGGAACATCATTGATGCTCTTTTCTTCAGTTTGTACTTTCTCGACGTGTGCTAGAACAGCATAGCAACCTTTTCTTATTAGTTTTTGTGCCTTCAAATTACTAATAAGATGTAGCTTCGTGTTGCCCTTTTCTCCGTACACCATTAAGGGTTTTCCTTTTTCTCGTATAATGCGAATTGCATTTTTGTAACAAATGATCTCTGCTTTCACTTCTTTCAACCAGTCCATACCGATTATCACATCAAAACTCCCTAACTCTACTGGTATCAAATCAATCTTAAATGTTTCGCTAACCAGTTTAATTTCTCGATTCCGACATATATTATCTGCTGAAATTAATTTACCATTTGCTAATTCGAGTAAAAATTTACTATCCAAAGGCGTCAATGGACAACTTAATTTAGCACAAAAATCTCTACTCATATAGCTTCTATCCGCACCCGAATCAAATAAAACGTAAGCAGATTTATTGTCAATAAGAAACGTACCCGTAACAAGCTCCGGGTCTTCCTGTGCCTCTGCCGCATTAATATTGAAAACTCTTCCGCGGCCTTGTCCATTCGTGTTCTCCTGGTTCGGGCAATTTCTAATAATGTGGCCCGGTTTTCCACATTTATAACAAACTACATTGGCATAACTTGCTCCGACACTACTTGCTCCGCCATTACTCGTTCCGACACCATTTGTTCCTTTCGTTCTGTTAACCCCTGGTCCGTAGACATCACACTTCGTCGCGCTATGACCATTTCTTTTACACTTGTTGCAAAATTTGGTGCAGAACCCCGAGTGATACTTTTCACACCTTTGGCATAGCTGCTTCTGATTGTTGTTGTTGTTGCGGTTATTATTGTTGTTAAGATGATTGTTGTGGTTGCTGTTTTTGTTGTTGTTGTTGTTGTTGTTGTTGGGCCGTTTATTGTAGTTGCGATTGATGTTGCGATTGTTAGGATAGTTGTTACGATTATTGTTATAATTGCTGTTGTTGTTGTATTGGTGATTCTTATCACCGTTTTCCTCCCACTTTCTTTTGACTTGCTTCACATTGGCCTCTTCAACAGTCTGTTCTTTAATTCTTTTTTCAATCTGGTTCACTAGTTTGTGAGCCATTCTACATGCCTGTTGAATGGAGGCGGGCTCGTGTGAACTTATATCTTCTTGGATTCTTTCCGGTAATCCTTTCACAAATGCGTCGATCTTCTCTTCCTCATCTTCGAATGCTCCCGGACACAATAGGCACAATTCTGTGAATCGTCTTTCGTACGTGGTAATATCAAATCCTTGGGTTCGTAACCCTCTAAGTTCTGTCTTGAGCTTATTGACCTCGGTTCTGGGACGGTACTTCTCGTTCATCAAGTGCTTGAATGCTGACCACGGTAGTGCGTACGCATCGTCTTGTCCCACTTGCTCTAGATAGGTATTCCACCATGTTAACGCAGAACCTGTGAAGGTATGCGTAGCGTACTTCACTTTGTCCTCTTCAGTACACTTACTTATGGCAAACACCGATTCAACCTTCTCGGTCCACCATTTCAATCCGATCGGTCCTTCGGTTCCATCAAATTCCAAAGGTTTGCAGGCAGTGAATTCTTTGTAGGTGCATCCTACACGATTTCCTGTACTGCTAGATCCAAGGTTATTGTTGGTATGTAGCGCAGCCTGTACTGCGGCTATGTTTGAAGCTAGAAAAGTACGGAATTCCTCTTCATTCATATTCACGGTGTGTCGAGTAGTCGGTGCCATTTCCTTCAAAATAGTTAAATGGAACAAGTTAATCATACAGAATATTAAGAGTAGTTAATAGTATTTCGTAGCATAATATGAACTCATTTATAAAAGCTTTTTCTGCATATTAGCGTTTTATAAGTTTAAATTCGGGTAGTACCTACCCGTTAAGTTCATACTTAGTAGCTAATATACAATTCAACTACTACAATTCTATATGAAAACTGATTATAATAATATTTCGCGTTCAAACTTTTACACAATATTTTACAAACTTACAATACCGCTTATTTTACATATAGCATGAAATATAGCACACAATAAATTTGATACAAGATGGTTGTGAATATAATTCTAGCTAGTACACAAGTCGTTCAGCAAAGGCAATAAAGACACGTAATTCATACGTCCAGAAACAAGTCATGCATTCTGGTTTTACTAGGATTACTTCCCATCCTTGGTCTTGTGGAACATAACCGTTATGGCCGTTGATAAGACAGCGTGTTGTAACGTCGTCAAAGGGACGAGGGTTACGTAATGTCCAACAGTCCCGTAACAATCTAAAAACCTCATTTCTTACCCCAATTACCGACTCCGTCACTTGTGGGAACATTTTGTTTAATAGTTGTAGCCCGATGTTCTTGTTCTCACTTTGGTGAGAAGCGAACATTACTAATCCGTAAGCATAACATGCTTCTTTATGTTGCATGTTAGCCGCTTTTTCTAAATCACGAAGTCCAATATTCGGATATATTGAGTCAAAATAATTTCTTAACCCATTGCGTAAAATAGCATTTGGGTTCCCCGCAATATATGCGTCAAAGTAAACACATCGTAACTTATGGATTTCCCAATGTGATATCCCCCATCTTTCGAACGAAAGCCTTTTATAAACCAAGGCATTCTTGGAACGTTCTTCGAATGTCTTACAAACTGATCTCGCCTTAAATAGTTGTGCTGAAGAATTCTGACCGACTCTAGACAAGATTTCATCAATCATGTCTCCGGGTAGGTCTCTTAAAATATTGGGTTGTCTATCCATTTTGTGTTTTTATACTGTAAAATAGACAAGAGTTAGATTCATAAAAAAAAATACTTATTAATACAAGCAATTTTTACATATATCATAAAGCATAAACACACTATATTACTTATATTACACCACACGAATACAACTATCTTATTCCGACTCGCTTGTTTCTTCTTCTTCGGTTTTGGTTCGTTTTGCCAAGTTTCTAGGGATATATGATGTTCCCCTAATACGAGCCGTCGTTATCCACATTGGTTTAGAAAAACCTGGTGGTTTAGAGGTTCCCGGGTCATTGTTACAACTTAAGGACTTCGGGGGTTGACGATACATATAAAGTTCATCGGGGTTGGAATTAGATTTCTCTATTTTTATGCCCTTTCCCTTATTATTTTCTTTTGCTTTTTTAAATTCAGTTGGGGTAATTTCTATAACATCATCGGAATTCTCGTCAGAATCCGATTCATCGGAGAATTGGTAATCCTCCCAATATTTTGCTTCCTTGGCGGAAACACCATTGACCATAATTAACCTTGGTCGGTTGGTTGAGGATTTTCTTTTACTTAACCGTTTTATTATTTCCCCCACCGGTTCTATTTCTTCATCCGGTTCCGATTCTTCTTCCGGTTCCGATTCTTCTTCCGGTTCCGACTCTTCTTCCGGTTCCCCTTCGGGAACTTGTGAATCAGTCCACGAATCATTCCAATTTACATTTGACTCTTCATTATTATTAGGTGAGTCAATGGGACTTGTTCTAGAGGTAGACATCTATCACATAATATCAAACGCGTTAAGAGATTAATATATCACATAATATTCACATGTTAAAAATATATAGTTTCCAACAAAATTTGTTAAGCAATCATTTTTCAAGTAAACACGGTCGAAGTCCAGACTCACTAATGCATCCTAACAAACTAGATAAGACACACTAATGCAAAATTCTGGTTCTCTAAGACCAACGCTCTGATACCAACTGAAATGTCCCGTTCTTATTGATTAAAAACGTTCCATATTAGTTGATTTCGTTGCGAGGTTTTGACCTCTATATGAGATATTTTTCAAAGACTGCATTCATTTTTAAAACAAACCATAACCTTTATTTCATAGATAAAGGTTTTAAAAAGCTTTACGTAGATTATCAAATAATGATAATCTAAAATATCCTGTTTACACACGACCATTACATAATGGTTTACAATACAAAAATGTTACAACAAAATAAGTTTCTTGAATGCAGTTTTTACACAATATCATACAAGCATGGACTCCAAATCTCGTCCTTATTTAAGTATGCGACAGCGGAAGCTCTTAATAATCACCTGAGAATAAACATGCTTAAAACGTCAACAAAAATGTTGGTGAGTTATAGGTTTAACCTATATATATCAAATCATAATAATAGACCACAAGATTTCATATTTCAATACACATCCCATACATAGAGATAAAAATCATTCATATGGTGAACACCTGGTAACCGACATTAACAAGATGCATATATAAGAATATCCCCATCATTCCGGGACACCCTTCGGATATGATATAAATTTCGAAGTACTAAAGCATCCGGTACTTTGGATGCGGTTTGTTAGGCCCAATAGATCTATCTTTAGGATTCGCGTCAATTAGGGTGTCTGTTCCCTAATTCTTAGATTACCAGACTTAATAAAAAGGGGCATATTCGATTTCGATAATTTAAAAGTGGGACTATAACTCACTTTCACAGATTTTTACTTCGTCGGGAAGTAAGACTTGGCCACTGGTTGATTCACGAACCTATAACAATATATACATGTATATCAAAGTATGTTCAAAATATATTTACAACACTTTTAATATATTTTGATGTTTTAAGTTTATTAAGTCAGCTGTCCTCGTTAATAACCTACAACTAGTTGTCCACAGTTAGATGTACAGAAATAAATCGATAAATATTATCTTGAATCAATCCACGACCCAGTGTATACGTATCTCAGTATTGATCACAACTCAAACTATATATATTTTGGAATCAACCTCAACCCTGTATAGCTAACTCCAACATTCACATATAGAGTGTCTATGGTTGTTCCGAAATATATATAGATGTGTCGACATGATAGGTTGAAACATTGTATACGTGTCTATGGTATCTCAAGATTACATAATATACAATACAAGTTGATTAAGTTATGGTTGGAATAGATTTGTTATCAATTTTCACGTAGCTAAAATGAGAAAAATTATCCAATCTTGTTTTACCCATAACTTCTTCATTTTAAATCCGTTTTGAGTGGATCAAATTGCTATGGTTTCATATTGAACTCTATTTTATGAATCTAAACAGAAAAAGTATAGGTTTATAGTCGGAAAAATAAGTTACAAGTCGTTTTTGTAAAGGTAGTCATTTCAGTCGAAAGAACGACGTCTAGATGACCATTTTAGAAAACATACTTCCACTTTGAGTTTAACCATAATTTTTGGATATAGTTTCATGTTCATAATAAAAATAATTTTCTCAGAATAACAACTTTTAAATCAAAGTTTATCATAGTTTTTAATTAACTAACCCAAAACAGCCCGCGGTGTTACTACGACGGCGTAAATCCGGTTTTACGGTGTTTTTCGTGTTTCCAGGTTTTAAATCATTAAGTTAGCATATCATATAGATATAGAACATGTGTTTAGTTGATTTTAAAAGTCAAGTTAGAAGGATTAACTTTTGTTTGCGAACAAGTTTAGAATTAACTAAACTATGTTCTAGTGATTACAAGTTTAAACCTTCGAATAAGATAGCTTTATATGTATGAATAGAATGATGTTATGAACATCATTACTACCTTAAGTTCCTTGGATAAACCTACAGGAAAAGAGAAAAATGGATCTAGCTTCAATGGATCCTTGGATGGCTCGAAGTTCTTGAAGTAGAATCATGACACGAAAACAAGTTCAAGTAAGATCATCACTTGAAATAAGATTGTTATAGTTATAGAAATTGAACCAAAGTTTGAATATGATTATTACCTTGTATTAGAATGATAACCTACTGTAAGAAACAAAGATTTCTTGAGGTTGGATGATCACCTTACAAGATTAGAAGTGAGCTAGCAAACTTGAAAGTATTCTTGATTTTATGAAACTAGAACTTTTGGAATTTATGAAGAACACTTAGAACTTGAAGATGGAACTTGAGAGAGATCAATTAGATGAAGAAAATTGAAGAATGAAAGTATTTTTAGGTGTTTTTGGTCGTTGGTGTATGGATTAGATATAAAGGATATGTAATTTTGTTTTCATGTAAATAAGTCATGAATGATTACTCATATTTTTATAATTTTATGAGATATTTCATGCTAGTTGCCAAATGATGGTTCCTACATGTGTTAGGTGACTCACATGGGCTGCTAAGAGCTGATCATTGGATTGTATATACCAATAGTACATACATCTAAAAGCTGTGTATTGTACGAGTACGAATACGGGTGCATACGAGTAGAATTGTTGATGAAACTGAACGAGGATGTAATTGTAAGCATTTTTGTTAAGTAGAAGTATTTTGATAAGTGTATTGAAGTCTTTAAAAAGTGTATAAATACATATTAAAACACTACATGTATATACATTTTAACTGAGTCGTTAAGTCATCGTTAGTCGTTACATGTAAGTGTTGTTTTGAAACCTTTAAGTTAACGATCTCAATTAATGTTGTTAACCCATTGTTTATTATATCTAATGAGATGTTAAATTATTATATTATCATGATATTATGATATATTAATATATCTTAATATGATATATATACATTTAAATGTCGTTACAACGATAATCGTTACATATATGTCTCGTTTCGAAATCCTTAAGTTAGTAGTCTTGTTTATATGTATATAACTCATTGTTAATATACTTATGGAGATACTTACTTATCATAATCTCATGTTAACCATATGTATATCCATATATATATATCGTCATGTCGTTTTTACAAGTTTTAACGTTCGTGAATCGCCGGTCAACTTGGGTGGTCAATTGTCTATATGAAACATATTTCAATTAATCAAGTCTTAACAAGTTTGATTGCTTAACATGTTGGAAACATTTAATCATGTAAATATCAATCTCAATTAATATATATAAACATGGAAAAGTTCGGGTCACTACACATTAACTGTGGATGACAATGATTATAGGAGACAGGAGTAGGGACATCGAAATATAAGGGAAGATATAAAACCCAATAATAACCCAGAAATTACAAAACGTGGATATTAATACGAATAGCAATATAAAGACACGGTATAATTAAGAATAGTATCACCCCATGGTAATAGTAGAAGTAAACAGATTTTTCTGGTGGAAGATTGAAAAGAAGGATGACAGAAATGATAATTAGGAAAATATTAAGGATTAGATCTGAATTAAGCATTTTCACAATCTTTTAGATGTATAAACTAAGAAAGAAAGAATAGTAATGGTGAGAATAATGGAACGGAAGAATTTAATTTATAATGAAAATATCAGACAGAGTAATCAAGGCAGATTACCGTATTTAAATATAGAGATCTTAATTTCCTTATTCACCGAAGAATCAAATCTTTTAGATTTCGAAGATTTTCTTTAAATTCCTTGAATTCCGGAATTCAACCGTGACTACGTCAAAAGTTAAGACGAACCTCTATTTACTTCATCTCAATCTGTTGTGACAGCTTCACTCGTACGCTTCACCTAATCGAATCGTTTTATCTATATTAGTCTATAATGATAAAACTCCATTTATCAACTCATATTCGTCATGAAAACATTTTTATTGTTAGCCATGTCTACCTCACTCAAATTTCGAGACGAAATTTCTTTAACAGGTAGGTACTGTGACGACCCGGAGATTTCCGACCAAATTTAAACTTAATTCTTATATGGTTTCGACACGATAAGCAAAGTCTGTAAAGTTGAATCTCAAAAATTTTGAAACATTTTTCATATATGCAATTGACCTTCGACCATTCCCGACGATTCGTGAACCATTAATTGTAAATAAATGTGTATACATATAAATATAAATATATGTATATATATATATATATATATATATATAATAACTTAAAATAATAATATACGATATAATTAAATTGTTATTTAAATAAAGATATATATATATATATATATATAGTATATCAAATATAATTATTTAATAACTGTAATACTCGATGGACGTTTCGATTATTATTTAGAGAAGTTCAATTCAAACTTATGTAATTTTTAAATAAACGGTGATCTAAACAGAAGTCATATAAATTATAGCGTTATTAAATATATTTAGAATCTATTTGTTGAGTGTTAACACTTATTATATTTTACGTGGAGTTGGGGGCTAACAATTAATTTAATTTTTATTAAATAATTTTAAACAATTAATGACCAATTATTTCTTTACCATAATGATTAGAATAAATAGAGATGTTTAATATAAAATTTGGAATTTTTCTGTGTATATTTACCCATTATCAACGGAGCACGAATTTCAGTCCGTGAATGAAATAGTAGATGACGGCTAACTTATCACACGTTTATATTTTAAATTTTATTATAATATTATTATTTAAATTATTGATTTAAGCTTTCTGTTGATTGAAACTTGTACCCGAATGAAATTACTATTGTTGATTGAATATGATTTGTACTGATGATTGATTTCAATTCATCTCATTTCCACTAAACGTTAATTATTAAGTATTATTATTAAATTATAATTATTCATATATTACATTTTATATATTCTATATATATCAATATATGTACATGAGAGATCACTACACACTTGTCTTTCTTCTCAAACCCACAAGCTATTACCACCGGGAATCACCGCCGTCACCAAACACCTTCCTCCACCATCTAAACCCGTTTAGAAAACAACCATCAAGACTTCAACCACCATTCTTGTAACACCATCGCCATGAAACTCACAAACCCACTTCTATTATTATTATTATTATTATTATTATTATTATTATTATTATTATTATTATTATTATTATTATTATTATTATTATTATTATTTGTTTCAATTGTCTAACATAACTACCACCATCATCCTTCACCTAGTTCAAACCCACTTGAACCATCGTTACTACACCTATATTTCTGTTTCAAATCACTCATGTGATACGACAACCACAACTGCCATCATGCCACTACAAGCCTGCTATTTCTGTCTAATTACGGTCTCAAACCGCCACCCACCACCGGAGCATCACTCCACATCTTAAAACGGTAGCACATACACCTTGTATATATTTATATATCTTTTTGTTTTGTTGATGCTAAGTAACCATCAAGATCATCACCACTTTAATCATAAACACCCACCTCTTTACCCCCTTGTCACCACCCTCCTACACCATCAAACCATTTAATAATTCTGTTTCTTTTCTTTAATCAAACAACTAACCATCTGCTCGTTTATTTTCTGATTCATTCAATTAACAACACTGCAGCTGCTAGTATACTTTGTTTCAACTGCTACTAACTACTTCCGTGTTACTCGCTGATTAGACAACCCAAAACACCACCCGTTGACATCCCAAACCCTTGTAAACTACAGCAGCAACAGCCATTTATTGTTCATGTTTCTCTTTAAATCACGAACCTGCATTTTCTTTTCTCTCATGTTTCGTTCCATGAAACCATCAAACAACCAACACCATGATACTATTATTTACTACTACATACTTTCCGTCCTATTTAATCAAAGTTGTTGTGTATCTTCCGTGAACCAGACACCAAAGTAATCACCATTCATAACCCAAAAATACTGTTCCCTTTTCATTTCTGTTTGTCGAATTTGTGCCACCACACTTGAGTACTTTTCTTTTTTATTTCTTTTTGGCGACAATCACAAACATAAAAGACTCCACTTGCCAAATTTTTTTCACTAGTGGGGTACAAAGGTGTGATTATAGGAATATGGGTCAAGTTAATTAATGTATAAAAAAAAGGTAATTGGAGAAATCAAACGGCTGCTACAGTTTGTTACTTTTTTTTTTTAAAACCGTAACCTTTGGAACTTATGATTAGTGGACTAGCTTGAGGAATCCAATTAATTAAGTTGTTGGACTTATAAACGTTTGGGCTTATGAAGTTTGGTTGGGCTAAAAGAAACTTGGACTAGGATATAGATAGTAATTACGAATAGCTGCTGTGGCGTTTTTGTTGTTTCCATTTCGGTTAAGAATGAAGATGAAAGGATACATGATACATGTTATGCAATGAATATGATTAGCCATGAAGAGGACAATGATAATATGGTGTTAATGATGGTGTTTTAGGTGATGATTATGATATAGTGATATTAGGGATGGTTAGGATTAGGATAATGGTTTTTAGATAATAACATTGATAATGATACTTGAACATAATAATGGATGATAAAAGAATATTAAGAACTAAGTAAAACAGAAAAAAATACGGTTACTATTTAGTTAGAAGCTTATTAAATCCGAAAAGCAATGATAGAAGGATGGTGGAAGGTGTTGGGTTTAATCGAGAGGTTGCGGGTTCAATCCTCAACCATGACATTTCATTTTAGAAAAAGAAGAAGATGAAAAGTTTAAACAGAAAACATGATAAATAAAATAAAATCGTAAAATAAATCAGATAAAGAAGGATCGAGGAGTGGTTAGGGGAGATGTCGGGTTATCAAGAGGTCATGTGTTCGAGCCCGGGAATAGGCATTTATTTTTGGGACTTTTCCTTGAAAGGTAGTTTCTATATTATTATTATTATTATTATTATTATTATTATTATTATTATTATTATTATTATTATTATTATTATTATTATTATTATTATTATTATTATTATTATTACAACTATAGTATTATTAAAAGAATCTTTTTTAGTAAAACTTTCATTATTATTAAAGTTATTATCTTTATTAAAAATTATCATTTATAAATTAACATTGTATTATTATTATTATTATTATTATTATTATATTATAACAAATAAATATTTTGAATATAAAAATATACTTATTACACAATTATATTAATGTTACATATAAATATATATATATTAAACATATTAACATTTATTATATAAATATTACATAATAGATAGAATTATGTCAGTATATGTGTTGATATATATATATATATATATCAATGATATAGGTTCGTGAATCCAAGGCCAACCCTGCATTGTTCAGTATCATCGTATGAATATTTTTACTACAAAATATTGTAGGGTGAGTTTCATTTGCTCCCTTTTTCTCTTTACATTTTTGGGACTGAGAATACATGCGCTGTTTTTACAACTGCTTTATTAAATGCTTTTGAAATATATTTTGGACTGCGAATACATGAAATGCTTTTATAAATGTTTGACGAGATAGACACAAGCAAAACATTCCTCGAATGAATTATTATGCAGACAGAAGTTCTGCGCATTATTATTGAATTATGTGGACATGATAATTGCCACCATTGAATTATGTGGACATGATAATTGCCACCAGTTGATGTGAATATTATATATCGAGAGAATGATTTTATACACAGGTTATGTGTATGTTATTTTTGTGCACAAGATATGTGTACGGTACTATGATTTATGAAAATGGTTTCGTACACGAGAAAGATGTACTGTATTTAAAAGATATAGCATGTACATTACAGGTGGGTATAGGATTCGGGCCCATTTGTACCATGCAGCATTTAAATTTTGTGGTCTATCAAAATGATGAATTTTATTGTTTTAAGATAAACCTATGAACTCACTAACCTTTTGGTTGACACTTGAAAGTATGTTTATTCTCATGTATGAAAGAAATCTTCCGCTGTGCATTTGCTCATTTTAAGGACATTACTTGGAGTCGATCATCGCTCTGGGATCAAATGTTGATGACTTTGTCCAGATGAATTAGGACGGGGCGCTTCAACATGCAATTTACAAGAAGAAGATAACACAAAAAAACAAAGTAGGGAAAAACCCTCAAACCCCAAACAATTCCTTGGTTTACACCCTCAAAAGTAGAGAAAGTCATCCCTCTCTCTATTCAACGGATAGAGAGATTGCTTCCGAGTGGACCTCCGACCAATAAGTATGAAAAAATTTAAAAAATATATATAAAATAAAATTGCAACGCCATGAAAATGGTAAAATCAAATTTTTATGGGTTTTAATTCTTGCCTGAAATTTACTTTAGGCTCTAAGAGTCAGGTAAGTCGCCAATAAATTGACGTTTGGTGTCGACTCAATAACTATAGGCACCTATGTCAGGTAAATGTAAATGGTATATGGATGAGACTTTCCGTTCAAAGAATGAAAAATATATTTCATTACAGCTTGTTATATACTATAGGGATCTAGTGTAGAATTTCCAATACTTCAGGGAGTAAAGCTATAACTTTCTTATAATTTTGTTATTTACTGTTATGGAACATCAGAGTGGAAGCAACAAAGCATAAATAGGCGTTTCATTTGTGATAGGAGATCGGTTTCAATTTGTAATCGTCAAATTCATTTTGTAACGATTTATATAATTTCTTGCTCAATTGAATAAGATTAAAGTTGATTGTGCTTGCGTTTGTTTCATTCATTTTCAATTATTTTATTATTAATCTTTTATCAGGTGGTACCAAAGGTACAACTAAAAAAGTACTCCGTACTATTAAAGGGGCTTAATTTATCATTGAGTAGAAACATATAAAAAACTAGTGAAATGATCCATAAAATCACGAGCTTGTTTAAACGAAACAGTTTAATGATATATTTTAGGTATTAAGTGAATATAAATACTACATTCATTTAGTTTAATGACCCGTGAAATCAGGGATTCTGACTAAAAACTTGTCGTTGTTTATACAAACATATTGATATACTTAGTTTGGTCAACTCATTTATTTTTCCACCACACTCTTCCGATTTTCATCATTATTACTATTTTTCTTGTCATAAAAGCCTACATTAAAACCTTTTATTGAGACATGTATTTCGCATACATATGTAACGTAATTAATCCTGTAAAGAGAACTCATATTCGAATAATAATAATATTATAATTATAATTATAATAATAAATAATAATAATATAGTTTACTCTAAAATTGAGTAATTATATTTCTAATAATAATTATTAGTAATTAGTAATAACAAATGCTCCTTGAACTTTTTTTTTTAAATACAATTATTATATGAAAGTTATACAATATGGTTCAAAGTTTGTACATGTATTCATAGAGTGTTTTGTAAATGATTGTACAATGTTTTTAAAGTTTGTACATATGGTCATGTGGGTGTTTTATCATAAGGTTGTACATAATGCTTTAAATATTGTACATATAATCATAGAGGTGTTTTACCATAAGGTTGTAAATAATGCTTCAAATATTGTACATATGATATTATAGATGTTTTATTATAAGGTTGTACATAATGCTTCATATATTATACAATTAACATGTGAATATTTTTCTTAAATACAATTAAATATTTTAATGACATCATCATGAGGAGGTTAGAATTTTTCTGTTTATTTTTGAATTTTTTGTAAGCTTGGATAATCTTTATTTATGATATCATCATTTTAGAGATTTATATTATACTATAGATGTGAGCTGGTATATGTCAAAGTAATATTTATTTTATTGACAAAATTAGTTCTTAAAGTTTCTTAAAAATATAAATATAATAGTAACTTATTAAGTCACTAAACATATATTCTAGTTTTATAGACATAAAATTTTTTATGTAATTAATTAATCATTTAATCTATTAAATTGAGGCTAAGATAGTTGGTTATTTGTCAAATTTATTGACATTTTAGCTTTTTATAAGATAATAGAGTATTATTAATATAGTTACCATGAGGGTTCAAATGATAGTATGTTATTTGGTATACTTTTAAATAATTAAAGGATTAAAGGATTGATATTGTATGAAAGATATTGGTTAAAGGTATTTAATGAGAAATATAACAATAAATACCATCTTTTTCGACCTAACGTCATGCAACTCCAAAAATCTAATCTCGAATGTTAAAATTCTAATCTTGAATTTCACTTGTCATCTTTAAAACAGTTCTATATTATATACACTAGCATAGTTAAGGGTCGATGTCGGTTGGACACCCACATACCCCCTACTAGCTTCGCTACTGAGTGGTACAGAGTCAGTCAAATTACACGATATTATCGGATTCTTAAATTAGGGTTTGTTAATTCAAGATTGCAGATTGAGAAGTTTGATGGTAAAAAAATATTTTAGTTTGTGAATGGTTAAGTTACGTGCATTATTGGTTCAACATGTGGTTGTACTTGAAGGCAGAGATAAGTTACCAGATGATATGCTTGAAACTGAGAAGACAGCCATTATAGAAAGGCAGTGCACTAATGTTATGTCGAGGCTCATGATTTTCAGGAGCCCATGATGGTTAAGTCCAAATAATACTTATAGCTTTTAATTGTAAAAATAGCCTAACTTAATTAAGCCCCTTAACTATTCTTTGAACTTCGTTCGATAATATTAAAAGTAATTTATACAACCATCATTTTTCTCCATCCACCGGATGTGGGATGCAATTTATCATAATTGCTTTGAATTTAGATATTTTGAACGTTATTATTTTTTTAAGTTGGTTCCAAAATATTTAATACTAACAGAGTGGGATCATATAAATTAGGATAATATCTTGTATATCTTTTATTGTATTTGGTGATTGTGTATATCATGTAAGTTAGGAATGTTTGTTAGGCTTGTACATATTTATGAATACAACTCTCACATTCAATGTGAGTTTAAAAAACCTAATATGGTATCAGCTTAAATTTCATGGCAGCTTTTCTTCTTTTATTTTTTGTATCATCATCATCATCTCTACCATGGCAGGTGATGCTACTTCTTCTTATTCCACCGCCAAAATCGATGATCCTCTTCCCCTTTCAACTGTTTTACACATGCTTAATAAAATGATTGAAAACGATACCAAATGTTCTGATACCAATTTGTAGGATCGATTTATGAAAATAAACTAACCGTTATAACAATATTGAGTGTGGAATCCTCAATATTGTGGTATATATCAAGAAACTCTTTAGAAAACTAATCGATTTACCTTTGAATGAACTTGTTAGACCTGGAAATCGATAAGAATAGTTGCTAGACGACGGAGAGTAGTTAGATGTGGCTAGGGTTGGGTAGAAGTTTGCAACCTCAACTTAAAACCTGAAATACTTATAGTGCCTGACGACTGATCTGCACCCATGTATTCTTGATCTGTGCGGATGAATCTCTATCCATATACTCTGCACAGATCCGTACAGATAAAAAGACTGTTCCGTACGGATGTATAATGACAATGTATTTCACATTCACAAACATATATCTGATCATTACGCAATAAGTAAACATGATAAACAATAGCCGAACACATATATTGTTAGGAATTCGGTACTGGACCCTAACAAGAATATGTGATTGTGGTATCGTTAATCACAACACCCACGAACAACAAACAGATAAATACAAGCATAAACGATAAATAATACGATAAACGACACATGAATTTAACGTGGTGATATCCCAACTCCTAACACGAAGAAGGGTTTACTCCACAGGCACAAACTATAGAATTTTCACTATATTTGTAGTGCACACATTACAATGAGGCTAGGGATTTTTGATTTATGGGAGACGCATCAAACCTAAAACCTTGTTGCACAAGTTAACCTGGCCTTCAAGTACAACAAACATTTCATATAAAATCAACTCCTTGTTCCTTAAATAAACTTGTCTTCCAAGGTTGACTTATCTTTCAAGCTTAACTTAATCTCCAAGCTAAATTTATTTTGTTTCCTTTTTTTGTTCCAATGCTTCAACCTACTAGAAGAACCAAGTATGGCAACAAAATTTCTACGACTTGTTCACCAAGTCTGACACGAATTCTTGTTCATTTGATCAAATTCTTCACACCACCTTCAACATACAGTATTCACATTGTCCAGCAAAACTTGGAACTTCACAAATGAACTAAAGACTTGCGTAATATCCACTAAGTTAAAAGTTACTTCACTAGATATGTAATGTCCAATTTCTAATATTTCATGGGGCAAAGATTTATCTTCTTTTAAATTTCGTTATTTGCTGTTATAGAGCATCAGGTAGATGCAACAAGCATAAATAGGCGTTTCATGTCCAATTTCATCTTATAACAGTTTTGTGAAAGCGGAGATTGTTATATACTTCAGATGCTGTAATGTACGATTTCTAATACTTCGTAGTGTGGATGAAGGATAAAGGAAAAACACACATGGGGGCAAAGGTGTATCCTCCCTTTAAATTTCTTTCTTTGCTGTTATGAAACACAACAAGCATACATTGTCGTTTCATATTCAAATTCATCTTGTAACAGTTATAGTTAGTTCGGTGATTTTGTTCTTGCTCAATTGAATAATAAAATTGATGTCAATTTTTGTAACACCCCAATTTTTATAAGGTGTTATTCTAATAAATTGTATATGTTATATAAACATACTAGATTTAAGAGCTCGTGCGTTGCACGGCAGCTCTATTAAGTTAATATTCTTAATGGTTATTATTGGTAACGATTCCTATTTGAAACAATTATAATGCGTAAGCCTTTAATTGTGATAGTATCTGATGTGAAAGCAATTATATTAAATAAAAAAAGTGTTATCGTAACGCCTTAAATGAATAGAACTGCAATGCAACACTCATTTGATCATAGTTAATGTGATGAAGTAGCAAATTTCGTGTAATTGTCAATGAAACTTTTAAAAATGGATATATTATAAATAAAACAACTACGTGTGGTAGCGTAATAGCACAAATGGAACGAAAGATGAAAGTATCACACTGTAAGATACGTAGTTCAAATATTTATACTAAATGTAATGTGTGAGTAAAACTGAATTTAAACCCGCTTCAATATATTCTCGGTATACAAGTTTATTATTTTATTATTTGAAGGGTCAACAACATCATGATCCAAAAAAAAAAAAAAAAAAAAAAAAAAAAACGTTTATGAGCACTTAAAACACATAAACCTATGATAAGATTGAATGTAACCACATTTTAGTTATGTGCACAGTACAGAAGTATTGTTAAATACTGAATTATTAGTTGGGATTAGTTCAAGATAAGTAGTATTGTTAACTTTAAAGGGTATAAGTACAATTCCAAATGAATTGTTAAATACCAAACATGCTATATTGAAATATAAGAAATTATTATATTTCATTATTATAAATAACGAAATAGTATAAGCATGAACATGTATGACATTTATACTGTAATTTCTCAACATTATTACAACAATGTCATCAGTTGATTCAACCAAATTTAACTTCTGTTCCAATGTTCCAATAATGATGTCTATGCAAAACTTATATAATAATAAACTCACAAGAAGTGGAACAAACCAATAGTATATGCACATAAAATACAAGTATATGGACTTGGTGAAAGTTAAAAGTACATACCTTGTCTAGTAATCAGCCTTAGCTTCACCCCTTCTCACCACCAAGTTCACCCGAGGCGGGAGGCCCTCTCGGTACAGCACTGTACCAATCCAGCTCAAATCCATATAGGACCACTGAAACAAATTTGTGTTAGAATTAGTGCAAACAAATCAATTCAACTCATCTTCATATACTATTAAAAATAAATAAATAAATAAATAAATAAATGTGTTCATTAATGTTCATATCTATGGTGCGTATATAAACAAAGCCATTACCTTTCTATGTTCATTAATGTTCATATCTATGGTGCGTATAGAAAGGTAAAGGTAAAGGTAAAGCGGCTATCGGGTAGTTTTTTGAGCGATTTTAGTTCGTTTCTATGTTAGTAGTTTTTGGTTACATTTGGAATTTGTTTTGGTTTTGGTGTTTTGATCGTGACACGTGTACGTTTTAGTGTTTCAATTGTTCAAGGTTCGGGCTTAGTTAGCTTAGGCTCTCTGTTTAGTTTTAGGGCATGTTTACTGCTTCCGAGCCTTGTTTTGTCTTTGGATCGATTGTAATTTCGTTCATCTTTTTCATCGATTGATGAAAGACTTAGTTATATGTTATCGTTATTTTAGCCAAAAAAAAATAAAAAAAAATAAACAAAGCCATATATTGACAATTAAGAAATGGCTTCATATATGTGTTTCGTTGAAATATTTCACTGTGTAGGGAATTTATTAAATACTTAACCTTCAAAGATGACACTTCAGCATTAGTACACAAATAATAATAATAATAATATCCAAAGAAAAATATTATCCTTTTTTTTTTGGAATGACACAATATTATCCACATTAGGCTCCAATCCAAGTTTTTCCTCGAGTAATATCTAGTACCTGCAAGTTGCAACTCAATTTATCAAATAATCTTCATAACGATTGTTGAACTACATATTAGTTAGGAAATAATCTTATACTCGTATTAAATAAAAAAAGTTGTCAATTAATCGCTGACACTTAAGTTGAATAGTTAAAGTTAAAGTTTCTATTTCATCTATAACAGAAACTTAAAAGAAGGCATCAATACCTGCATCTAAGTTTGTAAGTCAATTTTAAGCCCACGATGAGGAAAATAATGAGCATGAGCACAAGCAACTTTCAACATTGCCATCAAATCTTGCAGATACAATTTGTTAAACTATATCCTTGTTTATAAATCACATGTACGTATATTTATCCAGACAAAACCAAACGACTAATTGCATGATATAAAGACATGACTATTCCCTATAAAGAAATGACCCCAATCCAAGATGCAATTGTTGTAGTTCATAAGGTATATTCTATCATTTGTTACTTTGAGTTCATAAGGTATATTCTATCATTTGTTGTAGTTCATAAGGTAATTAATGCGCAAACAGAGGGTGGTCTAGTTTAAATAAGCTGCGTATGCGGGTTGAAAGTGGTCTAGTGTGACGACCCGGAAAATTTCGACTAATTTTAAACCAAACTCTCGATACGATGTAATAATTTCGACACGATAAGAAATGTCTGTTAGGTTGAGTCTCAAAAAGTTTGACTGTTTCATATATTCATATGACCTTCGACCATTCCCGACGATTCACGAACCACTATTTGTAAATAGTTATGTGTGAATATATATATTGATAATGCTAAAAACGAACATATATTTCATAGCATTATCCTTCAAGAAAGACAAGCTTTTGGTTGCAATTGTTATATTTACAAATGATATTCGTTTAAATAATAAAAGGTGAAGACAAAAGACAAATTCGACGAATTGAAGACGCAAACGACCAAAATGCTAAAAAGTACAAAGTACAATCCAAGTGGTTCAAATTATTGATGAGAAACGTCTAAAAGTTACAAGAGTACGAGCCTCGAAACGCAAAGTACAAGATATTAAATAGTACGAAAGGACGTTCGAAAATCCGAAACCGGGGCCTGAGCCAACTAACAACGCGCGACGCAATGGAGCTAAAATTACAAGTCAACTATGCACATAAATATAATATAATATATAAATAATTCTTAAAATTATATATATATATATATATATATATATATATATATATATATATTATATATATTTAATAAAACCGTCGGCAACAAGAAAACAAAGCTGTGTGAGCTGTAAAAGAAGGTCATGCGACCGCATGGCCTGGAAGAACAAAACTCATGCGGTCGCATGAGTTCCTGTAGCACGCCACATTCTATAAAAAGCACGAGTTCTGGCCGATTTATGTACACAAAATATCAATCTCTCTCACTCTCAATATATATATTTATATTTATAATTTTAATTTTAATTTAAAGTTAATAATAATAAGGTTATGTTAGCGAATGTTGTAAGTGTGTAAGTCTAAATTCTGTCCGTGTAACGCTACGCTATTAATACTCATTGTAAGTTATGTTCAACCTTTTTAATTTAATGTCTCGTAGCTAAGTTATTATTATGCTTATTTAAGCCGGAGTAATCGTGATGTTGGGCTAAATATTAAAGACGGTGTTATTGGGTTTTGTACCATAATTGAGGTTTGGACAAAAGAACGACACTTGTGGAAATTAGACTATGGGCTATTAATGGGTTTTATATTAACTAAACGATACCTCATTAATTTAATATAAAGGTTACAATTTGACGTATCTATATATAACCACATACGCTTAATCGGGTACGGTGGGCGGGATATCTATAAATACGAATTATCGTTCATTTTACCGGACACGGGAATGGATTAATAGTTAATGGACTCATTAAAATAGGGGTGGATTACATTCAAGAGTAATTGGTGTAATTGTTAACAAAGTAGTAAAACCTTGGATTACACGCAGTTGATAACCTGGTGTATTCATTAAACAAAGTATTAAGACCTTGTTACAGTTCGAATCCCCAATTAGTTGAAATATTTGACTTCGGGTATAAGGATAATTTGACGAAGACTCTCGCACTTTATATTTATGACTGATGGACTATTATGGACAAAACCGTATGGACATATAGAATAATCCAGGATAAAGGACAATTAACTCATGGTAATAAATTAAAATCAACACGTCAAACATCATGATTACGGAAGTTTAAATAAGCATAATTCCTTTATTTTATATCTTATCGCATTTTTAATTATCGAACTTTTTAATTATCGCAATTTTATTTATCGTCATTTTATTTATCGCACTTTTAATTATCGTACTTTTATTTATCGTCATTTACTTTACGCTTTAAATTAACTTATTTGTATATTTAATATTTTACATTAGGTTTTAATTGTGACTAAGGACATAAAATCGACAAACCGGTCATTAAACGGTAAAAAACCCCCCCTTTTATAATAATAATAATACTACTTATATATATATATATATATATATATATATATATATATATATATATATATATATATATATATATATATATATATATATATATATATATATATATATATTTTAAAAATATAGCGTTAAACTTGGCTAGCTCCCTGTGGAACGAACCGGACTTACTAAAAACTACACTACTGTACGATTAGGTACACTGCCTATAAGTGTTGTAGCAAGGTTTAGGTATATCCACTTTATAAATAAATAAATAACTTCTGTAAAATTGTATCGTATTTAATAGTATTTCGTAACAAAAATATAACTATTTCGTATACGCTGCTGCAAGGTTTTGACAAAAATATAACATCATGATTGAATGAATAGTGTATAGACAATATTCATATCTTAGCGTATCTGCTAATTCATATCTTAGCGTAGTTGTTACTGTAAACTTTGTCTGACATATTCTGTAAATTCCTCCGTAATCAACAAAATCTTTTGTTCTATATATATAGATATTCTATATAATTAGAATACCATCCGATGGCGGGAAATCATTTCATAACAAAAATTCTTTATTCAATCGTACGAAATGGAACTCACCACTAGCTCAAATCCCTCAGATTCCGATATGGAGTTTCACTCGAGTTTCGAAAGCAGTGTGTCCGGAATGGATCAACCATGTAGCGACCCCGACAAATCGTCAAGTGACGGCTTCGGCTACGTGGGTCCCATTACCTGATTATAAGTCTTTAAGATAACGTTTGACCAAAATATGTCGCCTTCATTTCAAAATACAGATTGTTTCAAAGTTTACAAGAATTGTTCATCCAAAAGTTAAGTTACAACGTTATAAGTACGCTTGAAATCTAGGCGACACGGTTTAAAGTAAAGACAAAGGACGCTCCATGAAATGCATGCATACTCGACATCGGATGCAAGTATCAAATAGTAAGCGGAAGCATGTTTCACATATCGTGCAAGACCTGAGAAAAACATAGAAATCTGTCAACGAAAACGTTGGTGAAATCATAGGTTTAAGTAAGTAGTGAGTAAAAAAAAAAAATAAAGTAAGCCGAACCACAAGATTTGCAAGTTGAAATAATAGTAATACATTCTAAAAGTTAATATTCACGAGCACCCAATTATCAAAGCTTAACATTCCGTCCGTTGAATACCCCATAAATTAGTGCTAGAACTACACTGTTCCCGAAAATATATTTCATCCGTAGACGGTAGCGAACCGTCAAGGATGAGGGCTGTCAAACCCATATGGCCATATAACATAAGTTCTCGCTTACACCATCTGATGTAACTAATGATAATCGGATTGAGGATTTTTGTTCTAAACTCGTATGTAGAATGTTTGTTTTCCCGTTCTTGTGTTCACTTAGTTCAAAAGAAATGTTTATGTTTTCTCATCCCAAAAGTAAGTTCAAAAGAGTAAAAAGTGGGACTATGATCTCACCTTGAGAGCGAGAGTTATAAAAGTACTTCAACAAGTAAATGCGTGCAAAGACAACGCTAGTCTTGACCTAAACATATAGGTTATATCAATAACGGTAAACACAAACGGTCAAAGATGTTCAATTAGTCCTATGGCTCGTTACGACTCGATTATGAAGCATGTGAGTCAAATTGTCAAGTTTCATGCAAGATACATGTATAGAATCATGTTAGAAAGATTGCATAATTAATTGGTTAAGTTTGACAAAAAGTCAAACTTGGTCAAAGTCAACGAAAAAAGTCAACATGTTCGGGTCGGGTCCCGGACTATTTTTCTATGCTAAATATTCATATACAAGTATATTAAAACAAGTTTCATGTGAACCGGAGGTCGATAGCTAGTCAAACATTTTTCGTGAAAAGGGACAAAGTGGGCAGAATCTGGCCAGGCCAGATTGCGCGCCGCGCGGGGAAGGGGCGCGCCGCGCCACCCTCTGTGCAGGCATTTTCTGTTTTTCAAAAGTGTACACGAGCCAAAACCTATTCTAACACAACACTTGACCCGCAAACGCGTATAACGCCTATCATACATCGTTGGAAAGGTATTTTGACGAGGAATGCAACTAAACACATATCATCAATCAAACTTTCACTTTAAACAACCAAAAACCGCAATTAAATACTCATAATCAAAGTTCAAGTTCCAAAAACGCATTTTATGATTCGGGCAACCAACTTACATGTGTGTTATGCCGTTTCGAAGGTAATCAAACACACATTGCAACAAAACACTAACAATTAACATTCCATGGCATTCAAGCATCCAAAAATTCATCTCAAGAACTAGCAAACCCTAATCAAGCATCACAAAATCAATAATCATGTTTTTGGAGTTTCCTTAATCAACCTATACATCAAAACGAAACTAATGATACTAGTAACACTTTTAAAACATGCACTTTAACAATCTAACAACATTTGATCATCCAAAATCAAGGATTTAGCAAGTAATTTTCATATTGAACTAGTTACACCAAAAACAACGAATCGAGCATACAAATTACATACACGACATCACAATGAGCCATAGACACTAATTAACAACTTTATAACTCAAAAATCTCAAGAACACATAAAATTAGTGATTTTAGAAAGTTACCCAAAAGAGATGAAGTTGGTATCAAATTGAAGAGGATGAAGAGAGGATTCCAAATATATATTTTGTTTTGATTGAAGCTTGCTAGATCATGAATGGATGATGAATCTTGATGATGAAGATTGAAAGAAAAGTTGAAAGTGTTAAAGGAAAATGGAAATGAAAATGGAAATGAATGAATGGATGAGAAAGGGTGTTGACTAGTTGACCTAGTCACACCTTTGATCACTTGGCAAAAATGGTCCCTCTAGTTCGGGTGCGGGTGCGTGAATTAACCAAACGAATTATTTTAAATTACACGAGAGTACGGGAGACGTTATCTTCCAACAACGAGAATATTTAAAATGTTACATAACAAAGGATACGAATCTAGATACGAAGGGTATTATTTAAAAAGAAAAAGACGGGCGTTAAAATAATTTAACGGAAAAATGCGGGATGTTACATTATCCACACCTCAAAAGAAATTTCGTCCCGAAATTTAGTTGGAAGTAGTAGTCGATATCTCTTACTCGAGACTTTACGTTGTCCATGCAATGAAAAGTGAAAGTACGTCCTTGAGTGTTCTCATGAGTTGGATAGTCAGGGTTTTACGTTGTATTTGGGTTTGGTTTTACGATCCCCGGTTTCAACTGGTTTTCCCTATGAAGAGAAGTTGTCATCGATAGTTGATGTATCTAGCAGGATTGCACGCTCCTGTTCCGCAGGACACGTTTCTAAGTTTGTTACACGAAATGTAGGGTAAACGGAAACTTAATTGAGTCGGAAGTTCTAAACGGTAGGAAGCGGTTCCAATACGCCCCAAGGTTTCAAAAGGTTCAATATTGCGGCAATAGCCTTTCTCGATTTCCTAAAATGGATTTTACCTTTCCAAGGTGCGGTTTCTCAATATTACGCGATTACACACTGGGATTTGTGAGGTTTTCATCTAAGTTTGGTATAACTCTTCTGGAGACAATGGGTTGTCTCGAGCCCTTCTCGGACTTGAACGATCTCAATTGTTGTTTTTTTTTTCTTTTTTTTTTTGATGGAGTTCAGATTTCGGTGGTTGATGCTTTGGTTAAATGAACAGGGGTATGACATTAGCGGTCATATAGGGTTTCGGAAAGTGCGTGTGAACACACGAGTGGTATCTACTGTTGTAAGAGTGATCTACTAAAGGTGACAATACGAGTTTGTGACATGTCTTTCCAAGACGTAAATCGTTCGTTTGCTCGGTTCGTCGGTTTGTGGGTGGTACGCGGTACTCATGTCTAAACGGGTCTCCAAGGTTTCTTGTAAAACTAGAAGTGAAACGAGTATTTCGATACGGAATAATTGACAAAGATACACCGTGTTGGAATAGAATCTCTTAAGATACGTTTGAACAAGTTAGTTAGGGTTCGAAAAATGTTCGTTAGGACTATTCACCCTCGTGGCGACTACTTAGGTAATATGAGGAATTTCTTTAAACGGAAATGCGAGCGATAAAGATAGGAGTGAAATGAGGACTTAGAATAGGATGAGCTTGCATCTCGAGGTTGCCATAACGTGCCTCTAGTTGTCAAAAGTTGAAGTCTGAAAGAGAAACGAGGTAGTACACGTAGTTGTATAGTTCGGGGTTGAATAATAGTTGACCGATTATCAGAAACACAAGGGCGTTAAGTCAAAGAAGAGTGAAGTATCGTTGGATTGTGTGTTATCTTAAATTCCAGTAATATCAGACGGTGACGGTGAAATAACAGAGGTATGTAGTGTGGTACGTGATGACGAGAAAATTGATCGGATTTACAATTTAGTATTAGAATTCTTCGCGCAAAATAACGAATTTCAGTTACGTTGATTTTGAGTCGAGAGGGTATGCCTTTCGGCGTTCAAGTAGAAATATTTCCATGTTTGAGTTCCATCTGTTGCTATACGAATTTAGCTAGAAATGTTGGTGTGAAGAATCACGCTCAAGGTTCGAACACGGAGAGGTTTAAAGTTTTCCTTAGTGAGTTAACGAGTTTAAAAGTCATGTAACACGAGAAAAGTCAGAAATGAATCTTCGGTAATAACAGGCGAGATCTAAGATTTTACGAATACAAGTTTGAGTTGGGAGAGTTTCCTGATTACATGTGGCTTGATTTCGAGATTGATTGTAGTGCCTCGACCATTAACATCATGGTCTAGACTTCGTTCAACAGAAATTCTCACTCGGAGAATTTGGTATAGAGTTGCTCTTTTCTCAAAAGTTCGAGACTAAGATGGTGATGTTGTTCGTTTCCCTTCTTTACTTGAATGAGTTAAGATGTCATCTATAAATACGATAACAGATTTGTCTAGATAAGTTTGCATACGTGGTTTAGGAGGTTCATGAATACGGACAGAGTCCTAAATAAATCGAATGGTACTAAGAGAGATTTACAACTAACGTTGCGAGTTCGGAAAATGGCTTAGGAGACATCGTCTCCCTTAACCCCCAATTGTGGATACGAGGAAGAGGGTATCGGTTTCCAACCGAAAATTACTTAGTTCACAATATTCTATACATAATTGTAGGGGAATAATTTCTCCTTAACAAATAGGTTTCGAGCTCCCTAGTTCTATAGGTGTCAAGTCAAAATTCTTAACGTATATCCTCCAATAAAATTTATAGGCTCACAATATTTATCCATTGGTCGCTTAAATTGCCTAAGTAGTATCTAGGGAAAAAAAAAATGGAATGTAAAGAGTATAAGTCAAAGCCTCGGTTGTAATACGTCTAGTGGTAACCGAATCGAATAAGTATGAAATATATGGTTTGTTGTGAAGAAACGTACCCGTGACTAGTCCATCGTCGTCTCGGGCATCCTAAGTGTTGAAGTTGAAAGTTCAACGGCGCGCGTTGGGGTTGATTTTCTTATTTGGGCATTCATTCCTAAAATGACCCGTTTGGCCACATGCGTAACAAGTGACCGACTTTTGTGTGTTGGGTCCCTTCCGAGTGACTGGGGTGGCACTTCCACAATGTTTGGCGATGTGACCACTTCCTTGGCGCCGGTGGCGAAACCTGCCACATCCTTCAAAGTGATGCTTGTGGCATTCGTTACAAAAAGGTAGTTTTCCGGCATAGCCTTTCTTGTCGTTGGAGGTGAAAGGCTTCTTGGCGGGGTTGTTGTTATTGTTGTGGTTGCTTGATTGAGAGGCTTCCCATGTTCTTTTATTGCCGCTCGATTGGTTCTCGATCATTGGTGCCGGTGCTTCCATTTCATTCGCCGTTTCTAAAGTTTGGCGGGCCTTGGTTAAAGCCTCTTGTAGGTTAGTGGGTTGGGATGCCATTACCCCGTGTTGAATGCTCTTAGGGAGGCCATCCATGTAAAGTTCGACTCTTAGGGATTCGGGAGTCATGAGATTTGGACACATTGAGACTAGTTCGGTAAACCGTTGATTATAAGCTCCGAGGTCATTCCCGACCGTTCTTAAATTCCTTAGCCCTTGCTCGAGCCTTCGAGTCTCATCGCGCGGGAAGTATTCGGTGATCATTCTTTCTCTTAATTCGGTCCAAGAGAGTGTAAGGGCTTCATCGATACCCACTGATTGTACATACGTGTTCCACCATGAGAGAGCGATACCGGTAAGAGTGAGGGTGGAAAACTTGACCTTATCTTGGTCCTGACAACCGCTTATGCTAAAAACGGATTCTGTTTGTTCAAACCATCGGGTGAGAGTAACCGGTCCCCCGGTTCCATCGAAAGTGGGAGGATTGTACTTCATGAAGTTCTTGTAGGAGCAACCTTCGATTGAATTACCGGCTCCATGATTGTTGTTGTTAGAAAAGTGATTGGCCACGGCCGTACCCACGGCGGTGGTTATCATTCGTTGAAGAGCTTGTTCAAGAGTTTCGAGAGGAGTGTTGTGTTGACCTTGGTGAGCCATTGTTCCTTCATGACACAAGAATATCGTTGGTTAGTAATTTCAACAATACTAACCGCAGTATGGAATAAGGATAGAGAGAAAATTTTCCTTGACTCGCCTTAAATTCTTTTATGTCATAATGTCGGAACGTCCATGTGAATTACCGTAATATAATCCCGGAAATTATATTACCCTGATTCTCATGTGCATTTAACATTACTTCATAAAGTCAAGGTGGCGCATCAACAAAATTTATCAACGTAAGATCAAGATCGAATACGAGTCAGATATGATAGAAGAGTTCGAGTATAAATGCACAAATAGTCAAGTAATTCCTACTTCAGTCTATATGCCGGTTGTAGTCTAGATTCACCTATGTACCCTATGACTCGGGGTGGACACAAATGAACTCTAAATCCCTACAACCAAGGCTCTGATACCACTTGTAGCGACCCCGACAAATCGTCAAGTGACGGCGTCGGCTACGTGGGTCCCATTACCTGATTATAAGTCTTTAAGATAACGTTTGACCAAAATATGTCGCCTTCATTTCAAAATACAGATTGTTTCAAAGTTTACAAGAATTGTTCATCCAAAAGTTAAGTTACAACGTTATAAGTACGCTTGAAATCTAGGCAACACGGTTTAAAGTAAAGACAAAGGACGCTCCATGAAATGCATGCATACTCGACATCGGATGCAAGTATCAAATAGTAAGCGGAAGCATGTTTCACATATCGTGCAAGACCTGAGAAAAACATAGAAATCTGTCAACGAAAACGTTGGTGAAATCATAGGTTTAAGTAAGTAGTGAGTAAAAAAAAAAATAAAGTAAGCCGAACCACAAGATTTGCAAGTTGAAATAATAGTAATACATTCTAAAAGTTAATATTCACGAGCACCCAATTATCAAAGCTTAACATTCCGTCCGTTGAATACCCCATAAATTAGTGCTAGAACTACACTGTTCCCGAAAATATATTTCATCCGTAGACGGTAGCGAACCGTCAAGGATGAGGGCTGTCAAACCCATATGGCCATATAACATAAGTTCTCGCTTACACCATCTGATGTAACTAATGATAATCGGATTGAGGATTTTTGTTCTAAACTCGTATGTAGAATGTTTGTTTTCCCGTTCTTGTGTTCACTTAGTTCAAAAGAAATGTTTATGTTTTCTCATCCCAAAAGTAAGTTCAAAAGAGTAAAAAGTGGGACTATGATCTCACATTGAGAGCGAGAGTTATAAAAGTACTTCAACAAGTAAATGCGTGCAAAGACAACGCTAGTCTTGACCTAAACATATAGGTTATATCAATAACGGTAAACACAAATGGTCAAAGATGTTCAATTAGTCCTATGGCTCGTTACGACTCGATTATGAAGCATGTGAGTCAAATTGTCAAGTTTCATGCAAGATACATGTATAGAATCATGTTAGAAAGATTGCATAATTAATTGGTTAAGTTTGACAAAAAGTCAAACTTGGTCAAAGTCAACGAAAAAAGTCAACATTTTCGGGTCGGGTCCCGGACTATTTTTCTATGCTAAATATTCATATACAAGTATATTAAAACAAGTTTCATGTGAACCGGAGGTCGATAGCTAGTCAA